>NC_057801.1:31590674-31609802 GCF_018294505.1 Triticum aestivum | reverse complement strand
ACGTCCTTGTACATAAGCGTTTGGCCATCAGTGTTGGTTAGTCTAAACTAAAGCATCATGCAAGTGAAGTTCGCCAACGAGTGTCAGTTGGCGCTCCAGTTGCATGACATCGGCATCCAGTCGTCAGAATCAGAGCTTTTGACATTCGTGGACTTCTTTGGACGTCGAGTGGGCTATTTTATCAGGTCAGTATAGTAGCAGCCATCTTCTAGACCTAGCGGACAACGGTGAACCTACGAACTACAAAGAAGAAATGATGAGCCCGGTTCTGACAAATGTCTTGAGGCCATGAAATCCGAGATAGCATCCATGTATGAAATCCAAGTATGGGCTTTGGTAGACTTACCAGATGACTGAAAGGCCATTGATAACAAATGGATCTTTAAGAAGACAAACGCTGATAGTAATGCCACCGTCTACAAAGCTCAACTTTTCGCAAGGGGTTTTCACAAATTCAATGGGTTGACTACAATGAGAATTTCTCACTTGTAGCGATGCTGAAGTCTGTTAGGATTATGTTAGCGATTGCTGCATTTTTTGATTATGAAATCTGGCAGATGGATGTCAAAATAGTGTTCCTTAATGGTTTCCTTAAGGAAGAGTTGTATATGATATAACTGGAAGGCTTTGTCAATCCTAAGGATGCTAATAATATATACAAGCTCTAGCGATCCATCCATGGACTAGTGCAAGCATCTCAGAGTTGGTATGTTCACCTTGATGAGGTGATCAAAGCTTTTGCTTTTATGCAGACTTATGAAGAAGCTTGTATTTACAAGAAAGTGAGTGAGAGCTCTGTAACATGTCTAATACTATATGTGGACAACATATTATTGTTTGGGAGTGATCTAGAATTTTTGGAAAGCATAGGGTTATTTAAACAAGAAAAAAATTCAATGAAAAACCTGGGTGAGGCTGCTTACATATTGGGAATCAATATCTATAGAGATATATCAAGACACCTGATAGGACTTTCAGAGAGCACATACCTTGACAAGATTTTGAAGAAGTTCAAAATATACCAGTCAAAAAAGGGGGTTCTTGCTTGTGTTGCAAGGTATGAAGTTGAGTAAGACTCAAAGCTCAACCATGATAGAAGAAAGAGAAATGATGAAACTCGTCCCCTATGCCTCAGCCATAGGCTCTATAATGTATGCCATGTTGTGTACCAAACCTGTTGTGTACCAAAGCAGGTAGGTACCAGAGTGATCCAGGAGTGGATCCTGGACATGGTCAAAAGTATCCTTAAGTACCTAAAGAGGAGTAAGGAAATGTTTCTCGTTTATGGAGGTGACGAAGAACTCGTAGTAAAGGGTTACGTTTATGCAAGCTTCAACACTGATCCAGATGACTCAAAGTCTCAAACTGAATACATATTTATTTTGAATGGTGGAGCTGTGAGTTGGAGTAGCTCCAAGAAAAGTGTGGTTGCAACATCTACATATGAAGCAGAATACATACTTGCTTCGAAAGCAGAATAGGAACGAGTGGTACCTAGTGCACTGGATCCAATGACTATCAATTGTGACAACACTGGTGCCATAGTCATTGCCAAGGAACCAATGTTTCACAAGAAAACTACGCACATCAAACACCACTTCAACTCCATCCACGATTCCATCAACATAGAACTTTGCAAACTACATACATATCTGAATGTTGCAAACCCATTGACTAAACCTCTTCCACGAGCAAAACATGATGAGCACCAGAACTCTAAGGGTGTTAGATTCATTACTATGTAAATTCGATTATTAACTCTAGTGGAAGTGGGATACTATTGGAAATATGCCCTAGAGACAATGATAAAGATGTTATTATCATATTTTCTTGTGCATGATAAATGTTTATTATCCATGATATAATTGTATTGACCGAAAACTCAGATACATGTGTAGATACATAAACAACACCGTGTCCCTAGTGAGGCTCTACTGGACTAGCTTGTTGATCAAACATGGTTAAGGTTTCCTAACCATCGATATGAGTTATCATTTGATAATGGGATCACATCATTAGCAGGATAAATTGATGGACAGACCCAACCGTAAGCTTAGCATTAGATCGTGTCACTTAGTTTATATGCTATAGATTTCTTCATGTCAAGTATCTGCCCTTAGACCATGAGATCATGCCACTCCTGAATACTGGAAGAATGCCTTGTGGGTTAACAAACGTCATTTCATAACTGGGTGATCATAAAGGTGCTCTACAGGTATCTCAGAGAGTGTTTGGTGGGTTGCACGGATCGGATTTGTTGCTCTGTGTTAGGGAGAATATCTCTAGGCCCTTTAGTTAATACAACATCATGAATAGCTTGGAAGCAGGTGACCAATGAGTTTGGTCACGGGGATCTTGTATTATGGAATGAGTAAAGAGACTTGCCGATAACGAGATTCAATTAGGTATGGAGATACTGGCGATCAAATCTCGGACAAGTAACATATCACTAGATAAATGGAATTATATACGAGATTAACTTAATCCTCGACATCGTGGTTCAATCGATAAAGATTTTTGTTGAATATGTAGGACTCAATATGGTATCCAGGTCCTGCTATTGATTATTGATGGGAGAGGAGCCTCGGTCATGTCCACATGTTCTCGTACCCATTGGATCACACACTTAACATTCAGTGATGTTAGGGTAGTATTGAGATCTTCATATGGTGAAGTACGAAGGTAGTTTGGAGTCTCGGATTGGATCTGGGACATCACGAGGAACTCTGGAGTGGTTCGGAGGTATATATATGGGAAGTCATTTTTAGGGTACCGAGAAATTTCTGGGATATGTCGGCATCATACTAGGATCACGGCATGGCTCCGGGGGACCACCAGTGGGTCCCACCACTCCCAGAGGCCAGTACGGGTTGAGGGGAGGCGCCCTGGCCTAACGCACCAGCCCCCCTTGGGCCCATGCAGCTAAGGGGGGAAACCCTAAGAGGGGAGGATGCCTCCACCTGACTTGGGATGCACTCCTCCCCTAGGCCGCCGCCCCCTCCTTGGAGGAGAGTCTAGGGTTGCCCCCTCCCTCACCCCTATATATAGTGGGGAGGCGCATGGGGGCAGCACCCTTTCACCCTTGGCCGCTGTCTCTCCCAACTTCTCCCACCTCCTCTCCAGTACGCGGTTGGTGAAGCCCTGTCGGATTTCCGCTGCCACCAGCACCACCACCACGCCATCGTGCTGGTTCAGATGTGATCTACCTCTTCTCTCTTGCATGATTGATCAAGGAGGAGACGTCACAAAGTTGTACGTGTGCATATCTTGAAGGTGTCGGTCGTGCAGTGCTTGGATCGGGACGCGAGTATGACTACGCTAATCACAATCTCTAGATCGTTAATGCTTTCGGTCTACAAGGGTATGTAGACACCCCACCTCTCATTGCTAGCATCTCCATAGAATAGATCTTGAGTGGTTCGTAGGAAACTTTTTAATTTCCGTGCAACGTTCCCCATCACTCTTGACATCCATGGACTTGATCGAGCCTGCTGCACCAACGTTGCTCACAAGCACAAGACTGAAGTAATCACGACCATTGATCTGAACCTCACTCCACCCTGTTTAATGCACGGAACTCTGCATGTGTATGGCAGTTGCATAGAAAAAGTTAAAGTTATATACTCCTCCGGTGACCTCGATCTAATTTTTGAACTTATAAGAGGCGCATATATACCTCTGGTACATGACAGGGATGATGCCACCTCTATAAACACCGACTTCTCCCAAGATGGCTGGGCCATGTTGAAGTGTGGCCGTCGCGGGTTGCATCAGCCACCATTGTCATTGGGGAGGGCAGAAGTTTGTGGTCGTCATGGGTTGCACCAGCCACCATTGTCATTGGGGAGGGCATCATTTGGCTAGTAGAAGATTGTGGCTGTGACAGTGACCGTCACACCGGGCTTGCAAAACAACGGGTCTGTGCATTCGCGGTCGCATGCGATCTTGTAACACTGCCCGCATGCAGCGCCGTCATTGAACAACACGGTGCTTAGAAAGTGAAACATGGAACGGTATATTCTTTTCAAGTAGTAAAGATAGAGATAACATACTTCATGTCCCTCATGCTTCCAAGAGTCTTCTTTCCACTTATAAAAGAATTGTGAGGAAAACTTCTGATCTATTCATCCACTATCAAGGTAGTACAAAGAACACCAGAAGTAAAAAAATACATCCAGGTCCGTAGGCCACCTAGTTATGACTATAAGCACTGAAGTGAGCCAAGGATGCGACCTTGTCATTGCCCCTCCCTCATCGGAGCCGGACAAACCTTGTTGTAGTAGATAGTCAGGAAGTCGTCGTGTTAAGGCCCCATGGGACCAGCGCACCAGAACAACGATTATCGTATGCGTAGATCGGAAGGGTCCAACTTGCAGACACACGAACAAATAGGAACAAAGACCAGATCCACCAAAGACAAAGCCGACCAAATCCCATGAGATGCGCTAGAGACAAACCTGCACACACCCTCCGATGATTCTAGAAGCACCACCGGGATGGGGACTAGGCGGGGAGAACCTTCTTCAATCTTCATAGAGCCATTGCCATGTCTCTCTAAGCAGGACACAAACCCTAAAAAAACTCAAAAAATCATGTAAAAACAAACCGCTCCCGCTGGCAAGGGCCGAGATGCACGATGCTTCCATGGCCCTAAAACAACATGAGACATGGTAGATCAGTGGCAGCGCTAACGGGAGGCACAAGAAACCCTAAACGGTTGGGGTGCCCTTGGGTACAGTGAAGGGTTGTTGACATTTGTCTAACATTGTTTCTTTACACTTATCAACAAATGAAAGATAATCATGCGTACCTTGAAATTTAGCTGAATTCTTTCCTGTTAAGGATCAGAAAATTGAGACATAATTCTACGTGCTACGAGTAGGCGGGGTCTTTTTCCATTTGCTGGCCGATCAAGAGTCAAGCAACAACAAGTACTAGTCATGATCAAACCATCTGCCACATGGTGGCATAGGTATCCAGGTCACGCCTCCCTGCCGGTGGTCTAGAAAATCCTTCGAGATCATAGTCTTCTAGTGTCGAATTAAAAACATCACCTTGTTTGTTATGTGTGTCGGCCGAGTAGTGAGTAGGAAACTCCTTCAGAGATTATTTTCTCGGATGTATGGGACCCATGCCTATTTCAATTTGTAGACAAGAATATCATGTCTGTTTTATTGATGATTTTACCAGATTCGGTTCAATCTATCTCCTTATAAATAAATCCGATGTTTTCAAAAATTTCATCTCTTTCAGCAACATGTTAACTATTTATTTGATAAGAAAATTAACGCAGAACAAACAGATTGGGGAGGTTAATATTAAAAATTAAATCTGTTTTTGAGCATATAGGCATCTCCCATCATGTTTTGTGCCCTAATGCACATGATCAGAACGGACCCGCTGAAAATATATCATGGAGGTTGGCCTCTCCCTTCTTTCCCATGCATCTATGCCCCTCAAGTTTTTGGATGAGCCATTCCGTACTGATGTCTACCGTATTAATCGTGTTCATAGTCATGTTATTCATAACCAGATGCCCTTAGAACACATTGTTGGCACTAGAATCAACAACTCATTTCTTAGAATTTTCAGTTGTGCAGTTTTGCCCAACTTGCGACCATTCAACAACACAAACTTGAGTTTCTATTCGAATAATGTGTCTTTCTTATAAGCGTGAGTTACCATGCATAGCACTAGAATGACATAATCTATTCACAGAATGCATCACAGAAGTGAATTTGAAGAATACACAATTGATGGAATGAACATGGTCTTAGATACTCCAGACGAATTACAGAGTGAGTATGAACAAATTGAATTGTAAAATTAAATCAGTGATACAAGCAACACACAATTACACAACTTGCATTTTATGCAGCGTAATTACCACAAATCCATGACTCGGCAGACATTGCTCACTAGAATTGTAATTTGCTAGCAAATGATTGCCCAAAGTTCCATCCCTTTGGCACAACATCATTGAACACAAGTGTGTGTCCATCACTATTGGTTAGTCTGAAGGAGAGCATCTTGCCAGTGAGGTTCGCAAGCGAGTGCCAGTTAGCACCCCAATTGCGTGCCATAGGTATCCACTCGTCGGAATCAGAGGTCTTGACATCCATGGACTCGATCGAGCCAGCTGCAGCAACATTGCTCACAAGCACAAGATTGAAATACTCGTGACCATTGATTATGAACCTCACGCCACCCTGCTTCACGCACGGAACTCTGCATGTGTGTGGCAGTGACATAGAAAAAAGATAAGTTATGTGGCTCCGATGACTCTGAACTAACTTTTGAACTTGTAAGAAGTGCATATATACCTTTGGTACATGACGGGGATGATGCCACCTTTATAAACACCGATCTTCTCCCAGGCCGGCTGGGCCATGTCGAAATGTGGCCGCGGTGGGTTGCACCAGCCGCCGTTGTCATTGGGGAGGACGTCGTTGGGTGGGCAGAAGTTCGTGGCCGTGACGGTGACCGTCACACCAGGCTTGCAAAACAACGGATCCGCGCGCTTTCGGTCGCATGCGAGCTTGTAGCACTGCCCACACGCGGCGCCGTCATTGAACAACATGGTGCTCAGAGCCGCCGTGCGTGTCCCGTACCCTTCAGAGAAGAGGTTACCATACCCGCACGCGCCACCTGCAATATGCAATATATAGAACCCATCGCAAGTGTTAATACACAGAAGAACAAGATCAACCGGGCATGCACGCAGTAGATGGATGTACATGCGTGAGTTGAATGATTAGTTGATTACCCATTGTGTCAGAGGCGTCAGCACCGCCGTAGAACGTCGCATGCGCCTTCTGCCAGACGAAGGGTTGCGGGGATGGCATGGTCGGGTTGTCCGCGGCCACAGAGAGCACACAGCCGATCGCCGCCAGCAGCATCCCTGCAACAAATCGAGCTGGAGCCATATCGGCCGCTAGCTCTTGAAGTTTGATGAACTTGTGGCCTAAATCAATGGAAGCGTTTGTTCGTGTGTCTATATGGATCTGTTGCTGACGGTTGTGAGCTGCTGTGGTGTTCAAACGATCGTTTGTTTACATAGTGTTCACTGCGGTTGATTCGTACGTATGTCGCTGGAGGATTCAGCAAGGCCACCCTGATTGGTTCAATGAAGCACGTAGCGTGCAAAAGTGACTGGCCGTGCAGCCGAGCCATGGCTTGCGTGGCAATCAAGAGATATATGTATAGTATGCATGTAGGCGCAGACCCGTCCCTTGAATCGTACGACGAGTGTTCATGTCCTGCATCTGGTCCTCAACGTCGGCGGCGCAGATCGGCGTGTGATAATTAGGTCGTGAAGAAACCTTGAGTTTTCAGTAAGGCACATCGACAGATGCTTTCAATCCGTATCCGTCCATTTTTATTCATGGTCGTGAAGAAATGTTCGTCCGTTTGATCTTGCGAAGTAACTTGACGTTGCTTTGGTGTGGGTGGATCATTCTGTGGACGTTAAACCAGGCTAATCCCATTTTATGCAAGTTGCCCAAACGTGTACGGGGGCACGTTTTCAGTGAGCAATTTATCTGTTTCACCATACCTTTTCATGTTTGTTGTTTGTTCCTTTTCAATTTTTCTTCTGGTTTCCTCATTCGAGTTTGGTTCTATTTCTAAGGAGGAACTACCCAACCCAACGGTTATCCTTTGGGGCTCCCCTAAGGATCAATTTTTTTGGCCTTAGAGCACATCAAATGATGCATCCAGGCGCCGTCACGTATCGTGTGCTGGGCCTGCCCCCCCCCCCTGAGTTTTTTGGCATGCGTTTTTAGATTTTAGATGGGTTTTTTTGGCTTTTCAGCTTTTGCCTGGTTCACCTCGGTTTTGGAGAAAAAATTTGTTTCATTTTTGACAAAACACAACCATGCTTCTTGAAAAAAAAAGTGCTTCTTATCGGTGTACGGTGTTCATACCCCTAACTACGCACCGGCGAGATGCAGCTTCCGTGCCGGGAAGGACATGGCAGAAGGTAGATCTATCCCAAGATGCACAAGTCATGGTAAATAATACCGTAAAGAAGACCTCCGGGCAGAGAAGATCATCTCAAGATCAAGACCCAGGCTGCCCGGAAGCTACCTTTCCTGGCATGGTGTTTCTCCATGTCGCTGGCAAGCTCAGGGCCAGCAAGCCCAAGCTCCGTCCACCGCTTCGCATGCACCTGCTTGTCAGGAGTCGGCTGACAGGTGGCGGGCGCATAGGCGGTTAGGTAGAGGTTGTCGGGGCACGTGTCAATCCACCGTCTGGAAGAACAACTTTATTGACATTCGTCCACACGCGTGTCGCAGTAACAAAAGGTAGCCACCATTATGTTTCTCGTGGAAACACAAATTTGCTTCTGTGAGAAGCACAACCTGTGTCTCTGCAAGAAGCACATATTTACTTCCACGAGAAGCACAACCAATGGTTCCGTCAGAAGCACAGTTTGTGCTTCCATGAGAAGCACAACTGTGCTTCAACTGTGCTTCTTGAAAGGGAAAAGCAAAACCTATGCTTGTATGAGAAACATAGTGATTCCGCGAGAAGCACAACTTGTCTTTCCCTAAAAAAAACACAACATGTGCTTTCAGAAAAAACTGAAAACCACAACCGTGCTTTCGGGCTCCCTTCTTTTCTTTTGGTTTTCTTGGTATTCTTTTTTTACACGGTTTTTGTTTTTGGAACTTTTTGGTATTCGTTTCTTCCTATTTTGACATTTTCTTTTCTGGTTTATGGGATTTTCACGAAAAAAAGTTCATTGAAACATATTAACATGAGATTTAGTTTCGACCATGCAGACGCGAAATATGCAATGCTGAAAATGATTTTATATAAACACATGGTTCCAAAGATAAAACGTTTTGAATAAACGAATCTGCCAAAAAAAAGGGGAAAACTCTCAGGTTGTGACAAGTGGCACATGCAATGCATCCACTTGTCGGCACCTTACGAGATGGGGAATGACCTTTGAAAAGGGTGACCCTTATCGAGTGATTTCGTATTTTCTAATGATATTATAAAAACATACTTTTTTCACAGATATTACAAGCAATTGTATTAAAATCTAATGTTATTGGGCCACATTGGGACGACCCATATAGGGGGAGTATCAGGCCCGGTCCTAGGGGTGTGCAACCTATGCCCCCGCACGGGGCCCCCAAGTTTTAGGGCCTCAAAATCTGTATGCGTTAGTATTAGTTTCATTAGCGATAGGATGATGGGCCTCATGTTCTGTCGTCACTCTGGCCTGCTGTCCCGATCGCGACCCTCTTCTCTCCGCTTCTCACGCCTCTCATCTCATCAGCTGCGTCCTAGCGATCAATCGACATCGACGGATCAAGATTCACTCAGGAAAAAAAATAGCAATTGAAGCGTCTCTTCTCTCCCTTCGTTTTTTCGTGCAGGTCAAGCACACGACATGGCCTGCCGCACACTGTGCGGACGTGGCCAATTGTGCGAGTTAGAGAGATCTTATAGCTATGATGATAGGCAGCGACAATTTGCTGCAGAGGTACATCAAGTGTACATACCTGGAATACCACACCGCACGTGTTCCCGTACGGCCCGTGGGTGCGAAGGTTGGTGACGAAGTTGAGCGACCTGATGACGACGTTGCCGTTGAAGTGGCTGTAGTGGCCTTCCACACTCGTCAGGTATTCCTCCCGCTGCAGACGAAACTGCATGCACACGTGAAACAAGTGGCTTGTGAACTCATCCACAACATGCACACATGGAGACTAATGATTAGTTAGGCAACTAATACAATGGCGGTGGACTACCCGTTGTTAGTTAGAGTAATTGGCACCATGGTCATGCCGCCTTTCCATCCCCTGAGTGAGCCGTCCCCTGGATATATCGTCCCCAGAGCTCGGTCTCCTCCCGGTCTTTCCACATGTACGTTACGCGAATGGCGTGAACGGTGCGGCAGTGGCGGACGGCGACCTGGACAATGTGTGTCACCTCGCCCACCATGCCTATCCTTTCTGGCGTTGCCGCCGCCGCCGCCGCAAGGGCCCATCCTCACAACCTCTCCGGCCTGCATCTCATCTCACACCAGAAACATGCAATCATCAATCAACCAACATAGCTAGCTAGCGAGACAGATCGAATCGGAGATCTCTTGCCACTGCGGACGGATACGTCCACCTCGCGCAACTTGCCAGGCCTCCCTCAATCCACCTTCTTGTCCAACTCTCTTCTGGCTCCGCGGGCTCCTGCTCCTGTGACCTATCCTGCCATTCGCCACAACCGCGATCCACCTCTGCGGCCATCGTCTTCTCCAACTATTGCTCCGTCGCCGTCGCCCAGCCCCAAGCGCCCAAAGTCCTAAGTCGCACGCGCACCCCGCACGCGGATGAACGACCCCCTCTAGTATATATAGATAGAAGAGATGGTCTTGCTCTTAGATAAAGAAGGCATGGATGGCATGGCGAAGAGAACGAGGATGGCGTGGAACGCTGACGTGGCGCATTAATTCCAGACCCCTGCTGGACAGCCGCCGGTGGGCATCCCTAGTAGGTGACGCCTATCCGTTTCGTCCGCTTGTTTCCAGCTAAGGGAATTACTACGTGTTCATGGTGGCACACGCTTCTAACAACTTAAGAACCAATGATGTATCAACTTCCTTTCCTCTGTTTCTACAAAACCTTCCAAGTCAGTTATCTATTTATTCTGGTTTCTCGGAGGATGATGTAAAACAAAGATTGTTCTGGATTTTTTTTTCATTTATTAGGTATATATGTTTCTAATAATGTTCAAGCCTTCTTTGATGTTGATGTTGATGTTGATGGGCATCAGCAGTCTCTTTTTCTCTTATATGCTTGCTGGCGTTTACATGGGGGCATTGATTGATCTGCTAACATACACATGGACGATGATTCTCAACAAGTCCTCCCTTTAGATCATCATAAACCTTGATAGATAGACAGAGTGATACATTTGGTCCGATCGCATCTGTCAATGACATACCATACCAACTTGGCATGGCGCACAACAATTCTCATCGACCTTTTACATACATACATTTTTTCGGCCAAAAAAGAGCATATACCAGGTAAATCACAAAGAACAACTAGTTTGCCATCACACAGGCAATGGCAAGTACCAGTATTGCCTTGCACAACAATTTCTTGGAGATTTCATTTCAAACTCCATGGATGGACTTGTGCCCAAAAGATTGTGATGCATACAAACAAGGGCACAAATACCAAAAGGTCAAGGCCCTCTACGAGTCCTTAGATTACTATTGTATATACAACGCCCGATCACTCCACGTCCAAAACAAAACAAGACGTTCAGTCCCAAGACTAAAGAAAACCAAACAAAAGAGCTGAAACAGGCACTGCTCTAACCAAGTAAATGAAGGCTAACGTTCCATGCAACAAGAAACAGGACACTGCCCTAGTGCCTGAAGCTCATTCCTCCTGCTCCTCTGTTGCGGCTGCAGGCGGTCGTGCAGCCCGGCGCTCATGAGGTTGTTGTCGCTGCGGAAGAAGACGTTGCCCACCAGCTTGCTGCTCTTCTCATCCTCACGCACCTGCTTGAATCCTGGCAACAACCGAGACAATGAGACCACGATGAAGGGGGAACATACCCAAGCTGGTGGCGTACATAAACCAGCTATTGACAAGATCCTAGCCCAGTTCTTTTCACCGATTCTCTCATAATCTTGAGAAACAGAATCGACTCTCCACACAGCTTCTCCCAGAATGTTGAGACGATATTTTTTTACAGTCCTGGATGTTTACATTCTAACTATCTAGGATTGTCAAAAAAAATAAGGGTTCAAGATTCTGGGAGAAGCTGCGGGAAGGCCTGATTCTCAAGATTCTATGAGAATCGACCAGAAGAACTGGGCCAGGGACCAAAATAAAGCAAGGATCCCTGAAACTACATACAAAAACAGTAAAGATGTGACAAACTAACTAGACATGCTGAGGTGTGAAGTCGCAGTCCGATGATACATGAGCAGATTAATTTTTGATCGCTCATACTTGTGTATGAATACAACAACTCAAACCAAAATAAAGCAAGAGTTGTTTCCTCACAAAACAAGGATCAGCAAGATGTACACCAACGAGCTAGTTTATACAAGCAAGTTGTATTTCCTGGGAACTAACTAGTGAAATGCTAGTTGAGCAAGACGCGAGAGGATGCACTGCTAATTATGCTTGGTACCAAGATTATTTGATTTGGATGCGCCTATATACGGTCTTCACAAGAGCAAGAATGTTTTACTTACACATGCAAGAGCAAGGTTTCGCAATAATGGGGAGGAAGGAGAGGAAGGCATACCTTCAGGCAGCTCGTTGGGAAGGGGTCGGAGATGCTGCTGCAAGTTGCCGCTCCATGGCGTCGGCAGTAACAGGGTCGGAGAAGCACGGGCGCATCGTCACCCGAGCAGGAGCTCCAGCAGGCCATTGTGGTCTTCAATGCCTGAAGATGGTGGGGGAAGAGGACCTGCAGCTCACTAGGCAGGAGGCACTGTACCTGCAGCAAGTTGAACACCAACGAGTATATACAAGTAAGTTGTGTTTCCAGCCTGGGAAGCTCATTGCTAGCTGTGCAAGAGCTGAGAACCTAAACAAGGCAAGCTCATTTGAATCATCTTATTAACATCGTAACAAGTTGATTTGAATCATTTACAATTTACACACACAGCGGCAGCAGCATGGTCTGATTGCTTTTCACACAAGATGGAGACCAGAACACGAGATTTCATACCAAATACAACTCGAGTGCACTGATCGAATGAGTAACCTGAAGCACTACAAACAACCTTGGTGGTTGGATATAAGAATATGGGTGATAAAATTAAAGTGGTTTTGGATCGAATGAAGAAAAAACAAAGGAAACTTCTTAATTAAGTAGACAACTCCAGGTGCCGGTATTTGGAGCTCCAAGTGGGCAGAGAGTAAAGAAGAAAATTTTAGATCAGGAACAAAAATAATTCTCATCTTGGGCATTGGACAACTCTATACAAAATCAAAGCGATCACCTGGTCAACACAAGAAAATCAACCCTCAGAACAGGTGTTACTTCCTACTAGTAGTCGTAGAAACTTAAGGTTGTAAACCTTAGAAAAAGAAGGCCTCAGAAATCAAACTACCTACTATACCAGAACCAGCCAAAACACGCCGCATAAACCAAATCACGTGGTGGAGTTCATGTACTTTATTCCTTACAACGGTTGTTCAACCTATGGAGTCTAAACAAAAACATCATGTTCGACGCTCAAAGTTCACACCGACACGAAAGGACGAAATTGAGTTAAAGCTAAAGTATATATAGGAAAAACACTCCAGAAATGAGGTCTTCCATAGCCAGAGACAAATGAGACAATGAACAGCGAGCAAGCGAGCAGGCCAGAGACAAACGGGCATGATATGCAACCCAATAGTGACAAAAAACAAAGCATGGATTCCAGTAGTGAACTACTAAAACATGAAAGTTTAGATCAAGGACAAAAAAATTCTCTTTTGGGGCATCGAACAGCTCTACAAAATCAAAGCAATCACCTAGTTAACACAAGAAATCCAACCCTCGGAATATATGTTACTTCCTACTTCTAGTGGTAGAAACTTTAGGGTATAAACCTCAGAAAAAGAAGGTCTGGGAAATCAAACTACCTACTATACGAGAGCCAGCCAAAACAATATGCATAAACCAAAATATAGCAGTACGACAGGGATGAATTATGTCCAAATTCCATCACATGCTGGATTTCATGTACTTTATACCTTACAGGAGTTGTTAACCCTTATGGAGCCTAAACAAAAAGCATCATTGGGCGCTCAGGTGGAACCAACATAACATGAAGAAATTGAGTTAAAGCTAAGGTTTATACACGAAATGCGGCACAAAACCATGGCATAATTAGCACTTGAGGAATAAACCCACTAAATGGTAAAACTGGTTATTACAACAGACCATCACCATCCTTTGCCTCGATGCCAATACCAGAATCAGACACGGCTCGATGGCTGGATACCATCTCATGGCAGAGGGAGAGGATAAGGGAAGACCAGGAACTCACCAAAAAAGATTAGGCATTGGTGTCAGCAGGCCAGCTGCCCAACCTCTGCCCAGCCGTGGCGTTGAAGGCCAGCTTAAGCTCCATCAATTCGTCACTTGAAGGCAACTAGCACAGAGGTAGTGGGAAGGATCAATTATTATGCATGATTCAAATTTTTATTTTGAATAGTAATGCGAGTACATTATCCATGAAACACTGACAGAGAAATAATTTTTATACATCCAACAACTAAACTGAAATTGTTACTCATAAATCTGAGATACATCTAAATCTTAAAAGGATTAGCTTGGATAAGTTTCCAGCAAGCTAATCTTCCAACTCTGGATAGAGCAAACAAAACTCTGCATAGAGCACCGCACTGAGCATACAACACCCTGATATTAGATGTGTGTGTAAAACAAATCCGTTCTGAAAGATGAGATAACTAGGGAATGTGGCCACCAAAACTTGCAACCCTAAGTTAGCTAACTTTAACATCATCGGTCTTCTTGTGTTGGCTCTTTACATAGAGCCCATATGTCATCGAACCAGGTGAGCTACAACTGCAGTAGCTTACCAGGATTGACGCCAATTGAGTTCAAGAACCCAATACTCATAACTAGCTAGTCCTCTCATTCATACTGATCTGATTTGAATCCAAATTTTTATCTAGCATGTATGGTACAAAAACAGGATAACATCCAAGAAGAAGTAAAACCAAACTAACTTGCTTAAACAAGTAAACTTTTGGTCTTTTCTTGCTGCTAGTTTACGAAGTAACAACAACCGACATCATGTAAAGGCAAAAGGAGAAACCTTTTCATGACAATGAAATGGCTGTCAAGTTAGAATGATACTTAATAGCCAGACCTCATGGAAAGAATACCAGTGAGTAAAGCAAATATACGGATGTATATAGACATAGTTTAGAGTGTAGATTTTTTCACTCATTTTGCTCTGTATGTAGTCCATATTGCAATTTTTAAAAAGACTTATATTTAGGAACGGAGGGAGTATTACGGACGAAGCATTGCAAATATGCAAAGAAGGCCGATGTCTTGACACGTAAAAAAATTCATGCCTTGAATAAAACAACCCAACTTTCTCTTCAATTGAACTGGAGATGTAGAAGCTAGCCAATCAGCGAGTCAGTCACATGTAGAAGATAAATAAGCTAAGCAACATCTTCAAATTACACCCAACAGCCAGATTTCATTGCTTTACACACAAGATCAAGATCTGATTTTATAGCTTTGCACGCGATGACAAGATTTGACAGGAAGAGGGAGGAAGGAAAGGAGGGCGTACCTTAGCCAGGTCCTGGTCGTCTAGTGCCTGCAGCTCATTCCCGCTCCTCTGTTGCAGCTGCAGGCGGTCGTGCAGCCCGGTGCTCATGAGGTTGTTGTCACTGCAGAAGAAGACTTTGCCCACCAGCTTGCTGCTCTTCTCATCTTCACATGCCTGCTTGAATCCTGGCAACAAACGAGACAGTGAGACCACGAGGAAGGGGAATGTACCCAAGCGGGTAGCGTACATACAGCCAGCTACTGACAAGATATGGAACTTGATAGGGACCACTGATAAAGCATGATCCCTGAAACTATGTACTAAAACAGTAAAGATGTGACAAATTAACTAGACATGCTGAGATGTGATGATACATGAGAAGATGAGTTTTTGATCGATCATTCTTGTGTGTCAATACATCAACTGAAACCAAAATAAAGCAAGAGTTGTTCAACTCACAAAACAAGGATCAGCAAGATGTACACTAAGGAGCTAGTATATACAAGCAAGTTGTATTTCCTGGGAACTAACTAGTGAAATGCTAGTTGGGCAAGACATGAGAGGATGCACTACTAATTATGCTTGGTACCAAGTTTATTTGATTTGGATGTGCCTATGGTCTTCACAAGAGCAAGAATGCTTCACTTACACATGCAAGCGTAAGGTTCCGCAATAACGGGGAGGAAGGAGAGGAGGGCATACCTGCAGGCAGCTCGTTGGGAAGGGGTCGGGGATCCTGCTGCAAGTTGCCGCTACATGGCGTCGGCAGTAACATGGTCGGAGGAGCACGGGTGCATCATCACCTGAGCAGGAGCTCCAGCAGGCCATGGTGGTCGTCAATGCCTGCAGGTGATGGGGGAAGAAGACCTGCAGCTCACTAGGCAGGAGGCATAGTACCTGCAGCAAGTTGAGCACCGACAGGATATACAAGTAAGTTGTGTTTCCACTTTCCAGCCAGGGAACTAACAAACTAGCTAGCTAATTCGTAGTTGCGCAAGAGCTGAGAAGATAAACAAGGCAAGCTCATTTGAATCTTCCAACTCTGGATAGAGCACTGTACTAAGCATACAACACCGCAATATTAGATGCGAGTGTAAAACAAATCCATTCTGAAAGATGAGACAACTAGGGAATGTGGCCACCAAAACTTACCACCCTAAGTTAGCTAACTTTAACCTCATTGGTCTTTTTGTGTTGGATCTTTACCTAGAGCCCCATATGTCATCGAACCAGGTGAGCTACAACTTGTAGTAGCTAACCAGGATTGATGCCAATTGAGTTCAAGGACCAAATACACGGAACTAGCTAGTTCTCACGTACACATTGATCTGATTTGAATCTAAAAATCTATCTAGCGTGTGATAAGTAGCTACTGCAGGTCCAAACATGCAAATAGTTGGTTGTACTAATAATAAATAGTTGAATTATGTTTGATTTTGCCAAAACCAAGAACCACATAATCTAACAGCAAGAACCACAAAACCAAGAACTTCAATTGCAGGCTCACGTATGATCGTTTCCCCCTTGGTGCCAACAAGCAAATAGAGGTTCAATTTGCATGCACCAAAGAAGATCAAAGAAATAATAGATCCAAACTAGAACAGAAAAAATAGAGGAAAGTAAGCTACGTCATTTATAACAATTGACATTATCTCACCATCCATCAATAAAATCAAACTGCAGATTATGAATAGTAACAATACAGCGGATGCAAACATGAATGCATAATTGATTGACCAAATAAACAAGGAGAGAGAATAAAGGTTCCTCTAGCTCCTATCAGGCCATCCATGGAAAAGGTGGCCATCAAACAATGGAGAACCAGAATATAAATCTCCGAGCAGTACACCGACTCCAATGTCGTGAGAAACAGAGGCAAATGGTAACCAGCCAATTTGCAAGGCTAAACCTCACTAACAGTACTTCTTACCTAACCAGAAAGAAATAAAATAGAGAAGGACCTCAGGCTGCTACAAGAAAACTAGAATTCGACTAAAACAACATTTTCCAAGACACTGACACACAAAATGAGAGAACACCCCAAACATATTAATTTTCCCTGTCAATGTGGGCCTGAAAGAATTCAGATAGTAAATATTAATACAGAGATCCAGAAGTGTTGACACAACATCAGTTATACACAAGCGGTGTGGTTCTTTTACTCTTAGGAATAGGGTAATCATATCAGCATCAAGATATCGTGGATGTTACAGTTATGTATGTCATACAAATCAGTCTTCAGAATAAAGAACATCAC
Source organism: Triticum aestivum (assembly GCF_018294505.1). Taxonomy (NCBI): domain Eukaryota; kingdom Viridiplantae; phylum Streptophyta; class Magnoliopsida; order Poales; family Poaceae; genus Triticum; species Triticum aestivum. The sequence continues at coordinate 31,592,256 of NC_057801.1, read as the reverse complement.
AGGCTCTTCCAACACCAGCATGCAAACTGTCCAGGCGACATAAAGCATACAACAACAACATTTCAGTTACCTATGCAGAAACTTGCGCTGGAAATCACTTATGACGGTGTAGTTGATGAACCGTTTCGGTGTCTTGGTCTCTCCATGACCCTGCATCTTAAATACAACATCATCATCATCCTCCCACATGCAACAAACACATGTATATGATTAGCCTCACAATAAAGCATGACAGCATTACTTTATTTAAAAAGGATAGCCACAACATAAAAGAAGCATACAATATAATATAGTAGGCAGCATTGTTACTTCCACGTCGAAGGAGCAGAAGTTATTCATATTGATCAGCGGGTTTCCTCGCATTAGCTCAGACTCCTTCATCTTGGTCTCTTCTTCTGTTGCTGATACTCATGCAGCAAGCATACGTGATTTCACATTAATTCTCAAAACCTAAAGAATATAAGTGCGCCTCAAAATGATAATATAGAGAAGAAAACAACAAACCTTTCTAAGCCTGTCATCAGCTCTTTCCTTTTTATTCCTTTAAAGCCCCGCATTAGTGCCTCAGTGTAACCGTCATCGTCGTCGCTGAATATAGCATTCAATTAGATGAGTAAGACAAAGAATGAGTAAAGATAATCAGCTGAACTACAATACTGGGCTCAGATAAACAACTCTGTTCCAAGAATTATTGGGAGAATTACTACATCATTGTTGTTTGCTATTTTACCATATGTTTTGTAGTAAACATAAACATATTCCGTTATAGTGAAAAGCATGCTAGCTATGTATTATCCAATTCCAAAGTTTATGAGAAATAACAAATATTGGACAATTTGAGCCACAATCCATATTACAATTTGTCCATGCAGTTAGAAGACGTGTCAGTTAATCCCATCCATATGCGGGAACAAGAAGATTGCCATCAGCATTTTGAATGGGTGTGATTGACAAACTACCGAGACAGAACTATACAGACCTTTCACCATCACTATTGAGCTCCAAGTCAGAGTCGTCTGCATCAATTTCACGTGCAGCTATCTTATCTAATTCAGTTTTGAAGTTCATCTCTACTACTACAATAGATTACCATAGAATTCAACTTGATTCAATTTCATTTCATAAATGAACTACGCAAAGTTAAGAAGATGTAGAAGGAAACTGACGCAAAAAATGATGTGGATTGAACATCCAACCAGATTTAATTCTGGGCATGCACATTAAATGAACTACGCAAACTTAAGAAGATGTAGAAGGAAACTGACGCAAAAAATGATGTGGATTGAACATCCAACCAGATTTAATTCTGGGCATGCACATACAGTTTGAACGACCAAATAGACAAACCAACAGTGAAGTGATGTGTATCATGTGCATACAAATGAGAGTCGTGCGTGTTCCAGAAGAGAGGGGGCGGGGGTGGGGAGGGGGCGGGGGGCGGGGGGTTGAAGTTCACCAGCCGCTAGGAGGGGGGAGGAGACGAATCCACCCCATGAGAAGCAACCGTCCATTGAGAGGCACGCCATCCACCATTAGTAATAGTGGGCTCGTCAGGGACGGCCAAGGGTGCAGGACTGGCACT
>NC_057801.1:31587432-31589699 GCF_018294505.1 Triticum aestivum | reverse complement strand
GTAGCAAGCAAGCTAACAGACTGACATACAATTTGCTCATAGATTTACTATCTTGATGTAGCAATAGACAAATTTGGGTGATTATTATGTTAAACATTACACTTGGTGCTTAGTAGCTACCACAGGCGCACCCATGCAAATAGTTGGTCGTACTGGTAATAAATAGCTAAATTCTGTTTGATTTTCCCAGGTTTTCTACATGACCGGGCTTATTTAGGTCAGGTATGTTACTTAACTAGTAGTGTTGGTGCAGTTAACATGTGCCTGGGTTTGTACAGAAACCGACCTAATCCTGGCAACCTCGAATCAAGTAGCAGATTATTTGCATAGATTGGCAAAGAAAAACCAGCTAGATCCAGGTTTAAATGAGGGCTACTATTTATCATGCTCTAGTCACAAAATCTAGTAGAATGTTGCTACTCCTAGTTTGGTTTCACAACCAAGCAGAATAGAAACTAGGCAGGCAGGCTAGAGCAGAGCAGCGAAAAAAACAGACCGACCTCCATGTGTGGCGGTCTGGATCGGAATCGACGATGTCATCCTCATCAACTCAGGTCCTGGTCGTCCATGGAGTCAGGCACCTGCTGCTGCGCCAAGTCAAACAGAAAAATAAATTAAATGGGATCTGGTCTGATAGAGGAGATAGAGGAGAGGATGTGGATCAAAGGAAGGCTGAGCTCACCACAGTCGTCACTGGTCTCAAATCCTGAGAGGTCACACATTCAGTTTTAAGAACGGAGAACGCATTGTAATTATCTTGAGGTCTGGAAGATGTCCAAAAAAAATAAATGAAGTCTCGAAGATGATGAGTTTGACAGCAAGGAAATCAGAACAAGAACAAGAGAATTCTTGGTGCCAAATTAACCACCACGTGCATATATATACTGATTACCCAAAGGAAAACCATGTAATAGCAAGCAAGGCCATGAAAACCACCAAGTACATAGGTATGGATATCTATCAAAGTGGCAGTTGCAAAACGATGCCATGTCTCGCATTTGCATGTAAAAAAACTGAACCCCAATGCTCTACTGTACAAACATAGATAATTACGCTTTCCTTTTGAGGATTTCAAGATATATTTTAGGTTCAGCTTTTGTTTTGACTCCGCTAAGGCAATTTTCACATCTAATGCTCCATATATACGACATCAATTCATAGTAGTTATCTAACAACTTGAATCTGTAGTAAGAAGGTGAGGTTAGAAGAAGATTACGCTTTTGTTACTTGGCATCAGGGCCTTCCAATTTGCTTGGGGTTACTTCTTCATCTGCGACCTTCCATCTGTAGTAGTCACAAATTAGACCATAAGCAAAGAGAGAGAGAGAGAGAGAGAGAGAGAGAGAGAGAGAGAGAGAGAGAGAGAGAGAGAGGCAATAACCAGGAATAAAGATTCATTTTTCTCACAGCTAATCAATTATTGTGATAGATGTGCTATAGCAAGATCAAAACCTCTTGTCTACTCTCTGCAGAAAAGGAAGTTTCAGTTTTATATATGTGGCGCAGAAAGCAAGCGAGTTCAGGTGAAAACGAATAGAGGGTACTTGGTACAAGCAAACTGACAGACAGACATACAATTTGCTACTTCCGTGGCCATATCAAAGAACTGCTCCAAGTATTAATTCTGCTGGATGTTCTTCATGAAATGCAACACGTTTTGTACAAGTTTTCGCTTAATAATTGTACTTACTATTTCCAATTTCATTTCAGTTGTCCCACTATAAACTACATTTGTATTTACCGTCTTACCGTCTTACCAATAGGTTATATATATACCCTTGGACAGAATTCTACTTCACTAGTAGAATACATTAATTACCGTAGAATTCAACTTGATAGGAATGAACTAGTACTAGATCCTGAGTTTGATCCACAATCTCATAGGGGTGAGAAACACATTCTGTGAAGAACAAAAGGGTATAGATTTGAAAAGCCGGATACCGGTGTCCAATTTCTTTTCATTATGCTAAATCATTAACCGAAATCTATGTCCTGTTCTGGCACTAGTGTCTTGTTCATGCAGTCTGTGTGATTATGAAGATGTAGAAATAATTTGAAGCAGAAAATGGTGCGGATTGAACGTCCAACCAGATTTAATTCTGGGCATGCACATACAGTTTGAACGACCAAACAAACAAACCAACGGTGAAGTGATGTGTATCCTGTGGGTACAAATGCAAGTCGTGCGTGTTCCAGAAGATAACAAGAGAAGAGAGAAAGGGGGGGTTAAAGCTCACCAGCCGCTAGGAGGGGACAAGGAGACGAAT
>NC_057801.1:31565482-31586802 GCF_018294505.1 Triticum aestivum | reverse complement strand
CGATCAACCTTGTTGTCAAAACAGGGATAACCCTCTACTGTACAAGAATGCAGACTATAGGAAGGCGACAACTAACTAGCTTTGCCATGAAAAGGAAGACAAGTAAGTGTCTCCCATAACAGAACATCCTCCTACACATAAGAATGTCGGTCTAATACCCCTTTTGCACGGACATAGGAATATCTTATAGCTCTCCTCTTGAGGATTTCAAGATTTATTCTGGGTTCTGCTTGCATTTCGATCGATTAAGTCACGGCAATTTTCACATCTAATCAAATAATTGTCATAGATGCGCTCTAGAAAGCGAATTCAGGACCTCTACTCTACTCTTTGCAGAGAAGAAAGTTTCAGTTTAATATATGTGGTGCAGTAAGCAAGCGAGTTTAGGTAAAAACGAAAAGAGTGTACTTGTTAGCAACCAAACTAACAGACTGACGTACAATCTGCTGCTGTATATATCAGGCCTCTCTTTACAAATTTCATTTCATAAATTAAACAAACAAAGTTAAGAAGATATTGATACATGCAGTAGAAAGAAATTTAAGCAAAAAATGGTGTGGATTGAGCATCCAACCAAATTCAATTCTGGGCCTGCATATACAGATTGAACGGACAAGTTGAGGTTTCCTCTTGCTATGAATAATGAGAAATCTGCTCCTAAAGTAATGTGCCAAGTGATTTGCTTGATAAGTACACATGTCAGTTTACCTAGCTAGAACAGGTCCAGACTATTACCGAGTCATTTAACTAGTTAACAGCAAGCATTACCAAGACCAATTGGGGCCATCAAGGCCAAACCGAAAATCTAAGTAGGCCATGCACGAAGGCCATGACCTAGAGCTATACCGTGGCCCGATGACCATGTGCCCAGAGCAAAGGGGAGAGCAGAGGGTATACCTTTCAACGTTTGTACTCGAGGGCGAACCATGTTGTTGCCGATGACGGTGGAGACGAGAGGGTTGTCATAGCTAGTAGCTGCACATGGAGCTTACGACGAACCTGAACAAGGTAAGCACAAAACTACTAAATACATTATTCTGTTAAAGGAATAGACAAACAAGCCTAATTAGTAGAATCTCAAATCAAACATGAAGAGGGAAAATTAAAAGCGGAGGGGGATGCGTATTCATAAAGTTGAGGCATGTTATTAGCAATAGAAGTGAAAGACACCATTTTGATTAATCTTGTTGTCAAAACAGAGATAACACTTCTACTGTACAAAGGGAGATAGTTAAGCTTTCCTCTTGAGGATTTCAAGATTTATTATGGGTTCAGCTTGCGTTTCAATTCCTTCAAGACAATTTTCACATCTGATGCTCCATATATTGGAGAGTAATGCATAGTAGTTATCTAAGATCTTGAATCTGTAGTAAGAAGGTGAGGTTAGAAGAAGGTTACGCTTTTGTTACTTGGCATCAGGGTCATCCAATTTGCTTGGGGTTTCTTCTTCATCTGCAATCTTCCATCTGTAGTAATCACAAATTAGACCATAATTAAGCAAAGAGACAGAGAGAGAAGCAATAACCATGAAGAAAGATTCAGTTTTTTCTCACAGCTAATCAATTATTGTGATGGATGTGCTCTAGCAAGCGAATGCAGGAAATCATGTCTACTCTCTGCAGAGAAGAAAGTTTTCAGTTTTATATATGTGGTGCAGCAAGCAAGCGAGTTCAAGCGAAAACTAAAACATGGTACTTTGTAGCAAGCAAACTAAACGACTCGAGTACAATTTGCTACTTTCATGGCTATATGAAAGAATTACTACTCCAAGTATTAGTATTTCTGATGGATGTTCTTCATCAAACGCCACACGTCTTGTGCAGGGTTTCGCGTAATTAGTGTACATACTATTTCCAGTTTGATTTCAGTTGTCCTACTAGAAACTACTCCCTCGGTAAATAAATACGACACGTTTTAGATCACTCGAAAGTAGTGATCCAAAACGTCTTACATTTGTGTACAGAGGGAGTACATTTGTATTTACCGTCGTAATTACCAATAACCAATCGGTTATATATTATGCACTTGTACAGAATCCAACTTTACTGCCACAATAGCTAGGTTACCATAGAATCCAACTTGATAGGAATGAATGAACAAGTACTGGATCCTGAGTTTGATCCACAATCACATAGGTTTTGCTGAAGCAGTAACCTCAAATCTGTGTCCTGTTGATGCATGCACTCTGTGTGGCACTGACAGACTAACAACAGAACAGACTGGAGTGTGTATATGCCAATTAAGCCTCTCTGTAGAAATTTCATTTCATTTCATTTCATAAATGAAACACGCAGGCAGAGTCAGGAAGATGTGAAAAGAAACTAAAGCAAAAAAAAATGGTGTGGATTGAACATCCAGCCAGATTGGATTTTGAGGACGCACGCACATACAGATTGAACGACCAAACAAACAAGCAGGCAGTGAAGTGATGTGAATCCTGTGGGTACAGATGCAACTCGTGCGTGCTCCAGATTTAGATGTGGGGGAATGGGAGAGAGGGAAACTGAAACTCACCATGTGCAGCGGCCGCGATGGAGGGAAGGATAAGCAGCCGTCGTGGAGGAGGAGACGAATCCTCCGCGTGAGCAGCAGGCGTCCATTGAGAGGCACGCCGTCCACCATCAGGAAAAAGTGGGCTCGTCGGGGACAGCACCGGACGGGAAGGAGAACGGGGAGGCCGTCGCCGTGGATGGTGGATTTGGCCCCGGAGCTCGATCCGCAGCCACCACCAGCGGCGATGGAGAGGATCCGCGAGACGGGGTAGGGTGGTTGACCAACAGCTGGAGAGGAGGGACTTCGGTGGAAACCGGGGATGTGGTGGTTGGCGGCGGCGCTTCGAGGTGGAGGTGGAGGTGGAGGTGGAATGGCGTGGGTTGGGAACTTGGGATGGGGAAGCGGCGGCTGCGGGGGATTTGTTTGGTGGTTTTTTCCCTTTCCTCTCGTCTCGTCTGCTCCTCTCCCCCTCTCTCTCTTTTGCGGTGCGCTTTGCTTGGCCAATCCCACGCTTACCCACGGATCCATGTCTTTTTGATTGGTTGATACAACCCTCTCACGGATCAAGGGCCTACGAACCCATCCCAGCCGCCCAACACCCCATGATCCGACGGCTGCGACGTGCGTGCCCGTGGCTGCAGCTAGTAGTGCTAGTACCAGTTTTTTCTTTTGTCTTGGGCTGATTGCTAGGTTGTTGAGTGGTGGTGGTGTCATTTAATCCGTTCCTCTCGTTTTCTTCAATGCTTTCAATTACATGTCCCATGGATCGATGAACGCTCCCACGGATCCTCAAGGGCTAGTGACTCGATCCCAGCCGACCAACATCCGATGATCCGACTGTCTATGACGTCCATGGAACGGGGGCTACTGTACTATTTTTTTTCTATTCCGGCTGATCATTCGTGGGTTTTTTTCTTCCTCTCTCGTTTGGCCTTCTTTTCCGATGCTTGGTCAACCGCATGTCCCATCGATTGATCTTTTCCCCACTCATGCCTTCCACGAATCAAGCATCACGAATCGCTGCACGCTCACTAGTTCGCTATGACCTCTAACAAATTGACCCCCTCTCAAACCGATCCCAGTTGCCCGCCCAGATCTAATGAAAGAGGAAGCAGACTGGTTTGGTCTATGCTTGAGCACGATGTCGTGTTTCTCCCCCTATCACTCTCTCTCCACTAGATTTCAAGCACGGGAGCGGACCGAGATATTCAAACTCATTTGGCTAAGAGCGGTAACGACAACGAGATTCCAGTTTGCAGAACACTTGTTACGTAAGGGCATCACCAACGTTGACCCTCAAACACCCGCATTCGTCCGGGCCGCACGGTCCGGACGTGTTTTGCCATCCTAAGCAGTCCGAACATCCTTTTCTCCGCAAAACCGAGGGGCTTTGCGGGCGCCCCAACTACTGCCACGGACGCGTCCGACACCCCCAGACGAACCCATATCTCTCTCCTGACTCTCTCGTGCTTTCCCTCCAACGGACGCGTTGCTTCCCTGCCGCATTCATGCCGACCCAGAGCGGCTGACATTGATGTTGCAAGATGTGATTGAATAGGAGGGTGTCGCTAACCGACGTGATCACATGTGTCAATGCGGACGCGCCGTCCCGAGAAACCTACTCTGGCCGTTGTGCCGCATTGAAGCTGTCTGACCTTCCGTTTTTCTGGTCTGGTCGCGGCTATATATACCGTGCTCCGGTGATCCATGTCCACTCCTTCAATTTTCCTCCTCCTCTCCGAGCGCCTCCTAATCCTCCGGCAATGACCAATTGATGGTTCTCCAGGCCGGCAGGCAGCGATGACGGCAATGGTTCTTCATCCGGTTCTTGGCATCGCTGCCATCAATCTTCAGGGCCCTCAGACTCCACAGCTGTCAGCTCCTCCTGTAATGAGGAGATCGTCAGCTCCTTTGGCAATGAGGAGGACCAGGCCGCCGCTACTTCAGTAGCCACGCCTCCACTTGGAGGCAGCTCTGACGGACGAGGAGATGGAGATGATGATAGAGGGGTCACTCTTGGAGCGTGGTCTGGCGGTGCCCTCGTCGCCGCAATCACGGCGTACGAACTGGGCACAAAGTAAAGGACTCAACATCGCCACCGCATTATCGGTATGTCCGGATCCGCAGGCCAGTGTCACGACCACTAACACCAGCTCATCAAGGAGGAACTGTCGTCCGCGATTGCCAACGCATGCAAGCGCATCCTCCACTACCTTGGTGATGGTGGACCCTCTTTGTCGCGGGCCATTGTGTCTGCGTTTGATCCATAACGACCTGGACCTAGTGGCGGCGCGGTATTTTGACCGGTCCGTCACCACCACAGAGACGGTTGTGCGGCATCGTCGCCGCCTTGACGGGGAGCTCACCAAGATTTGCGAGGAATGGTCGATAAACGACACCTCTGCCAATTCTAGCAGGGGCAAGGCCACCGCTAGGGCACCATGGCCGAGGGCGGTATTTGCCATTACGGCCCTCTACATGGTGGAGGAGCAAGCGGACCGGCTCCTCTGGGAGCGCCAAGCGGCGGCCGGGCAAGGCTACCGCAGCGGCCCTTCGCCCTACCGTTGCTGAAGGGACGATGATGATGACGACATTGACGACAGGGGTGGTGCGGCCCAGGCCAAGTGCACGAGGTCATCGTCTGCTATAATTTAGCCTCCTAGTTTTTTTCTATTTTAGTTAAATGGTCGAAATATTGTCTGTTTTATGTAAATTATGTCTAAACTATGCTGACATATGTTGTTTTGATATAATTTATCTAGTTTGTTCAAAATTGGTTTGAAATATATGCGGGCAGCTTTAGATAGCCGGCTCCCGCATCACTGTACATGGACTGGTCGTCACCGGTCCGCAGACGGATACGGTGTCTGGTTTAGGGGTCAGTGTTGGAGATGCCCTATGTGGTTGCATAATAGTTAAAGGTTTATGTTGTTTCATCATCATTCATGCATCTCCGTATATGTCCGAACTCAATGTCAACTCAGTCTATTGTGGTTGGGAATATTTAAATTCCTCCCAAACTATTCAACGGTAGATGATATAGTATTATAGAGGACTCAAATAAGATTATAAATACAACAAATAATTTTCAAAATTCCTGTCATTTCATGCAAAATATATGTTTTAGGTTTATTGTAAAGGAAAATTTTAAAATATGTTTCGGCCAAGATGAGTTGTAATGATGACAACACAATGATGATGATGGTTTTAAGTTTGACCTCACGAGAGAAGACACGCGTGATGAGTTTGATCACATGTTCACGCTTGAGGCTAAATTTCCACCCGTTAGTGGTGTGGGCATCAATAATGAGTCTATGTTAGCCCATCAATGGAGAAAACTAGATGCGCCCACACCCCCTTCAAGACGGTCTTGCTCTTGTACTTGAGCTTCGACGACATGGCGGAGGAGCGGTACGACCGAGGACACGGGGACGAGACAAGACGACAACTGAGATTTGACGCACCTTTTCACCATGTTATTCTCTTCGACATGCAAGAGAACAATGCATTACTTTGCACCATAAGTATGTTAATCATTGAAAATCAATGTCCCTCCCGGGCGCTTGTAGAAGGAGAAAGTAATGACCACATGTTTTTGCAAATGTTGGTGAATAAAGCACCCCCCTACAGAAGTGTGCAATACTACTTACTAAAATTAGTGGGTATAACTCTTATTCACTAATGGCATGTCTGTGCATGACCACATCACAAGTCATGGCGATATATATTTGTGGGGGTATGTAGGAGAACTCACAAAAGTATTACCGGCCTTTCATTTTAGAGGCAGTGTTGGAGATGGTGACAAACGATGCCATAATCTCTCTCTACCACGCCCGCCTCATATTTATATCTCTCAACTCCTCCCTTATCTCTCTCAACCCCTCCAGAACTTGGGCATAACATGCAGGGCTGTCAAGGGAGTTCGGGCTGTATGAGTTGCTCGAATCTCTAACAAACCGCACAAATCTCACCTTTTTCTGTAGTACCTCAGTGTGTCATAATTGTTTATCTGAAGAAATAAGGGGAACAACCCAGAATTTTGTATTGCAGAAAAGCATGAGATTAACGACAAGCCTAGTCTTGTGTGTACGCACTTGAGAAGCAGAGACCCATGGCTTTTCACTTGGGAGCTCGGAACTTTGCTATTCTGTGTCCCCACCCAATACCGGAGCCACTGAGCCAAAGCCACCAACACATGCATGTTTAATAGATTTGTTTGTTAATATTGTTTTCGTTGACACAAAACATATATACACGGTTCTTTCATAAGTTGGCGCTTGTCATTTTGTGTCAGTCCATCATTATTTGTGGAAGTGGACTTTATACCATGTGGGTATCTACGATCCATTGTAACTGCCAGTATATTAGGTTAGCCAAAATCAACCTTGCAAAACCTCATCACTATCCAGTGGGCCCCAATGCTGAACTAATCTGTTCAACATATCTATGATAATTAAAATTATTGATGTTCACCTCATGTAAATATTTTTTGGTCACATAAGGGCATCTCCAACACTGTCCTGCAAACCAGACATCGTATCCGCCCGCAGACCGGTGAGGACCATGGACTCTAATGCGGGAGCCGTCCATCCAAAGCTAGCTTTTATGGTCTCATTTCAAAGGGAATTTAATGAAAAACAAAACAAATTTGATGCAAATTTAAACAAATAGAACCATATTCATTGAAATTTGGATGATTTTACATCAAGCCGGATGATTTTCATCTAAACCGGACCACATTCATTACATTCTCGACATATTTCAACTAAAAGCCCTATTCTAACCTAGTCTAAATGATCGTCGACGCCCGTTTCCCAACACATGTCTTCCCTATGTCCGTCAGCAAGCTCACCGGATGGTTGTGAGCCCCGGGAAGCAAAGCTTTAGTGGGAGGAGGTAAGGAATAGCCGCGGCTATTTGGCCGACGATGAACAGCCCGCCAAGCTTAGTTTCAACGGGAGGGGAAGTGTAGTGACCATCATGGGACTCGGCGTCCTCCCATGTTCTACTCTTCCTTGCTACCAGCTGTGCCCGTGGACGTGTCGACTTTGTCGTCATGGAGGTGGGGCATGGACGACGCGAAGCTAGCGACGTCGTCAGTGCCATCATAGAATTCTGTCATCGCCTCATCGATCTCCATGAAGGTAGCTTCTTTCCTAGCAGCTGCAGGACGCGGTCCCGCCATTGCTCGCGGCGAATGTCACGGGCGGCATGGTACGACAGGAGCAACGCCTCATACTCGTCCATGTCTATGTCCACCACGATGCCCACGCCAACGATTTGCACCTACGCGCGATGGTGTTTGTCGAGGAGGCGGAGGGTGTACCTCTGATCGGCGGCGCCAGTCGAAACGCGGCCTCCTGCTCTTTCACCACCATGTCGGTGTATTGTGCCCACGCGCTCGCCCACGGTGATGTTGTCGTGGACCGGTGAGGACGGTGGTGCTTCCTCGTCGTCGGCGTCCTCCACCATTGGCCCGCGGAGAGCTAGTCCATCCGTGGGCCTGCTAGCCGGAGCAGGTCTCTTCAGCAACTGCATATGTTTAATGGATGGAGGTGGACTCGTTTGAATTTAATGCATGGAGGCGGACGGACGAGCTTTGTTTGAATTTAATGCATGGAGGCGGACGAACGAGTGTCGTTTGAATGTGAAGAGCACGCGCATGCGCATCGCGCACGCGGATGAACGACTACCTCTAGTATATATAGATAGGAGAGATGGTCTTGGTCTTAGATAAAGAAGGCATGGATGGCATATGGTGAAGAGAACGAGGATGGCGTGGATCGCTGACGTGTCGCATTAATTTCAGACCCCCGCCGGTGGGCATCCCTAGTAGGTGACGCCTATCCGTTTCGTCCGCTTGTTTCAACGCATGCAGGGTCCAATGAGAGTTCACGTGTTGAATGCAACGCGGCGATGCTGTGATCAAAAAAATATGGGTGGGTCCTTCCAAAAGCCCAAAGCCCAAACCTTTATCCCCAACCCAACCCTGCTCTACTCCGTCCCCCGATTTCCGCCGCCGCTCTTCCCGCACCGGCCGGCCCTCTCCCCGTTCGAGTTCCACCCCTCCCCTCCTCCCCCCCGCACCGCACGAGCAGCCGTCGCCGACGCTCGTCGGGGGAACGCCGTGCCTGATCCGGCCTCCCCTGTTCCATATCGGCGACCGTCCTCTTCACCGCACGCAACCAACCCCCATCTCTCGGCGCGTCGCAGGCGGGAGCTTGCTGCTCAAGCGGCAATTGACGGCGGCAAGCCGGGAGCCGCCGATATAGATCTTGACCCCAAGGAGTGCCAAGTGCCTGACGAGTTGCAGGGCGTACACCCGGACCCGGACCCGGACGGTGACGGCCATGCTCTCCCTTGGTGCCAGGCAGGTAGGTGCTTGTGTGCAACAGTTGCTGCTGTGAAGACCATAATCCTAATCAAAGTTTTTATCTCATGTTTTCTACTACGTATGTAGTTGTCTACTCTGAAATGTCAATGGCTGTTGAGTCTACCCGTGGCATTGCTGTGAGAGTTGAACTATTTTTGATACCTGACGGACACCGAGTGCTGATTGTGTAGAGAGAAAGATTGGAATTTCTTCACACCTTCCACAGTCTAGACAACTTGCTTATATGACTGACTAGATGTATAGTTAAATTGGATGGAAAGATTGCAGTTTGTGGTGGGCGGACTGATGTTTTGCAGGAAGATGGCTTTTTGTTGAATTTGTGTGACCCCTTTGATTTGATATTTTCTTGATGTTTGGGTTTCAGTTTGGTTTGGCGCTTTCGCTGGCGATCGATATAACCCTGTCGTTGTTGTGTGTGCATTCGTTGCAGGCTGGAGCTGAAACGGAAGCTGATTCCCGTGTGCCAAGTAGCAGACTAGTGGAGGAGTTACAGGGCATACACGACGACCACCGAGGTATGCTCTCCTTGCTTCCCCTTGGTGCCAGGTAGGTGCTAGTGTGCAACAATTGCTCTTGTGAAGAGAATAAGGCTTCCTCTTGGTTTGGGTTCCAAGTACACACATATACCTACTTTGCCGGCCATGGGTGCTTGCTGTGTGCCTGCTGCAAGCATTTGTTTCTGCTTCGTTTACTCGCCGGGGCTATCTGTCACGTGAGTTCTTGTAATATCTGTAGCAGGGGAATGGAAATTCCTTGTAGTTGTGTAGGCTGGAACGTCAACGTCTGCCGAGTCTACCCGTGGCACTATCTGTTTTTCATACCTGACGGATACCCAGCGAGTATATGTGTATCCCCAGGTTGGAATTTCACCCTGTCGACAGTCTAGACAACCAATGCCTTATACCTGACTTACTACATCGATCTCTTGTTGAATGCGTAGGAGAGAAAGAGTGCAATTTACTATACCTGATTTTTTTATGCACGAACGAATATCCTGGATGTGTATTGTGTTGGCAGTGATATACTGGATGCGGACATGAATGACATGATGGACAGATTCATCGACCTACTTCATGAAACATAGCAATTCATCGACCTACTTCATGCTGGGAATGACAGACTGTAAGCTGTTAAAAATTATATTAAAAAATATAGCAATTATATTAAAAAATAACATCACTTTAATATTCATTATTTTTTTGTAGATAAAGGGCAAGCATTCTGGGAGGTTCACCAATTTATATTTGGTAAAATTGTTGGAATAACACCATATTTATTCATATATGTTTGGATAACCGATCTTGTTAGTTCAGAAGAAGACGATCACTTGAAATAACAGTCTTGTGATGTACAAAAATACTCTATGAAATGTACATTTTTTGGGTAAGTGGCATAGTTAGTTTTGTGCACATATTGCATTTACACTGCATAAAATACAGATCAACTTGTATAAATTTTAAAATACATTGAAATTTAGGCTCAGCAGAAAGATTGATTTTTCAGGAAAAGAAAATTACTTTAAATAAGATTTTGTTGGAAGAAAAAAACACTTGTTTCCTTTCTACAGCTGGATGCATGTAGCGGACTTGTTTTCTACTCTTCCGTGGAATATACAGACAATTTCTGGATATTACTGGAAGGCTCGAAGCAAGAGAGAAAGCTAGAAGTATAGATACCTGTCCTCTGCGTCCTTCACCACAGCGGCGTCCAAAGCTACGTTGTTAGCCACCTAACAGGAGGGCACGGTGCACCCATTTTAAATTCCGGCCGGCGGAATCAGCAGATCAACCAAGAAATATGGCACCAGCACAGAAAGAAAGAGTATACATGTTTCATCGGTCGGTTCTGTACCTGAATATTGGACGAGCCAGCTGAATAAAGTGGAGATTGGACGGGATGGTATTCCTCGTCCGCCAGATCAAACTCCTCCTGGACGCCGGGGCCTTCCGCCAGCATGAGCAGGGCCACTGCTGCTTCCTCTTCGGCGCTCTGCGTAGGACTCATTGGATTTCTACGATGGCCGAGAAGGTGGACGGCGGTGAAGCAGGGTTGCTTGGATTCATCTCTGCCGTGGTGTAGTGCGACGAGAGGAGAGAGACGGCAGGACAAAAATGTGTGAGAGGGATTATGGGAATCTGAATGGAACGATGGGGGAGTAGATTATTTATCGTGGTGTGTATACAACACTAGATATGTAGATCAGGCTGTCATTATTAGAAAAGATTGGCAGCGTTTCACTAAATTGATTATGGTATTTCAAAAAAAATCAGGGATTTTGAAATCGTATATAATAATGAATTAAGAGGTTCTAAATTACAATTAAAGTATAAGACTATGCCTTTTTTGCTTGTGCAAATAAAGGAAAGAAATATATGCCCAGTTGGTGTCGCCTAGCTAATTGCCTATGTATCCACTCTCTTAGCTGGAACAATCTTGCCTATGTTCACACTCAAGTCTATCCCCCAATGATTTATTTTGAGATAAACTGTTGCCTTTATAACCAAGCCTTATATTTCAAAGCTTCCCTACTTTTTTATAGAATTTGTATTTCCAGCATTCCAGTGCTCTTGAAACAATGGGCTGATTGTTTTGGGGGTTTTGCCCATTCTACATTTGCCCATAAATGTAACCTTTAAAAAGAAGCCGACCTACACAAGAACGTATGCCTAAGTTTTCTGAAAAATAGGCCTACTGGGAAATTTAAATTCCATTTGGAAAATAAATTAGGAGTTTTAAATTTCAAATGAGTTGACTAATGGTTGAAATTTTATTGGAGCTACTATAACATGTCGTCTTGAGATCCATTTGAGAAAGGAAAACATTTGAAAATGACAAGCCGGTCGAAGTTTCGGCCGGTCGCCTCGCTCGCCAACATGCCTGCTTGCTCGTGCACGTGACCACGTCGTTCTTGCCCCACGCAAAATGCTTTCTCTATTGCCTTATCTCCTCGCAATGCAGCGCAGCCACTCATTGTCCAGCTCCGAACTCCCAGCAATGGTTAGCCCATCACGGCAATCTCCGCCAACGAGCGAATCCCGGATGTGTTGCTCGTGCGGATCCTGCCTACCCACGGCTGCAGCGCTCACTTGGCTCCTCCCTCTCCCATGGAAACAGCGGTACCGCGCACGCTGCAATTGGGGCAGCAGAGGCCATGGGTAGTTTTTGTCGGGCAGTGTGGCTAGCACTGCTGCTGGGTGATCAAGACCATGCTACAAATGGTTAGTTTTTTTGCTGGAACCGGCTGGGAAAACGCTTCTACCGGCGGTGGAGATGGCGGTCTCTGGTGCTGCAAGCGATGAATTTTTTTGTCGGAACTGGCCGGCGAAAGAGTTGCATGCACACATGAGCAGTACTGCTAGAACTGGACGACGATACATGTCCTGTTGCTACAAGCGGTTCTATGTTTTGCTACAACCCGCAAAACATTTTCTGGATCCAGTTACATTCTTAGAACTAAAAGGAAGTCACAAAGTGATTAGCTACTAGCCAATGACTCACAAAGAAAAGAAGCATCGAACACAAAACTTCAAGAGAGTCATAGCTTAAACACTAACTCAAGAAAATTAACGTCGCCCACGCTAGGATGAAATAGTTCACACCAAATAGATAGTGCTTTTGTAGGTGTGTGTGTGGGTGGGTTGATGGGGGCAGGGAGTTGCTCAGTGACCAACACCAGCTTGGAAGATGCCAGTGACTCGGGTGAGGATGGGCAAAAGTTTCTCCTTTGGTTTATGATTATTTTTTTGGCCCTACCTAGATGGCCGAAATTTGGCTATTTCACAATTTTCAGAAATATCTTAGACGGAATAGGAAAACCAAAATTTGAATTTTGGAACAAAATAGGACAGAAAATTTCCCATTTTTTTAAATCAAGCGGAACAAAAGTTAACGTTCCTACGTAACCCACACAAATTAGTCCAAGACTTACAGTCCACAACCATCACACATTAGCTCAAAGTTTAGACAACCAAGTACAACCAACAATCTTTCAATTTGAATTTCTTGGCCGACAACGACATTACCTGGCCGAGGCGAGATATCCAAAATTTGGCCAAAATTTAATTTTCTTAACCGACATTTACGAGGGCCATGCGAGATGGGCTGACAGCGGTCTATGGGCCTCATGCCATAGACGGTGCTCATTCTTGTGTTTAGGGCCCATTTATGGCGCTAGACCCGGTGCTTGCTTGCAGCCTCTTCGCCTACAAGTTTTTCAACAACTCATCGCGAACCTTGACATGTTCCGAGCACATGGTGGAGCCGGATTGTGCTGGCTTGCCACAATTCCAGTTACGAGCATTGCACCGCCGCTCTGCTGGCATTATCAAGGGCTCAACTTTAACATCTAGTTCTTCAACTTCTGCCTCCGGCCATTCTCCAACACTTTCCCCGTCTGGCTCTTCATCAGTACTGCCATATCAAAGCAGAAGTGCACACTCATTTATAGTCCCAAAACACCACATGTTTGTAGTGCAAAGTAAATACATACAAAACATATAATCATATGATGTTGCTAGCAAAATACGACCTAGACTATGAGCTTTAAATTTATTTGTTTCTCATAAAATACAAAAATGTCAGAATAAAATTATACTACTTCGACTTCAAATTTTTAAAATCGTATACCAATATTTTGAAAATTTATCATAAAATCTTGCCCGAAGAGAGACAAAAAAATCCAACCATGCTGCACTCGATGGATACAATTATTGACCCATTTATACTTTGTCCTGTCCATATATGCTAGCAAAATAAAAAGTTCAATTATGCAATCGAGTCACCAATCGTTTAGGTAAAACAACGAAAATAAATACTTCAAGTATGTAATGTAAAACTTACATATATTTCTTTCTTTTTGTGAATATATTTATGTCTTTCTCATACTTTTATCTAAATCATTTCTTTCTTAATCGTCCCCGTGTGCTTTATTACGTGTTTAACCCTTTCACAAGAACTCCAACCGGTTAAGCTGACCCCTCATGTGAATAACGGCCAAGCATTTTGGGGTGTTTCACAAATTTATAATTTGGTAGATTGTTGGATTAACAATATATTTATGCATATATGTTTTGACCAATTTTGTTAGCTCAGAAGACGAGCTCTTGAATGTATATTTTTTTCTCGTAGTGGTATAGTTAGTTTTGTGCACATATTGCATTACACACTGTGTAAAATACAAATCAACAAGTATAAATGTAAAATACATTTTTAGCGGTAAATGTAAAATACATTTAAATTCTATTTTTTTAAATGTAAAATACATTGAAATCAACGCCCAGCATCAGGATTGTTCTGTGGGAAAACAAATTTACTTTGAATTAGCGTTTATGGCAAAATAAAATTTGCTTCCTTTTGTATGGCTGGAAACATGAGGGGTCGGACTTGTTTCTACTCTGCCGTGGAATATAAGGTGAATTTTATGGAAAATACTGGAAGGGTGGGAGCAAGAGACAAACACATTCGCACGTGAGTGCACTGTATGAGCAATGGGTCCTATACTCCCCCATATGTCACCCAACGGGTCCTATGGGTAGAGGAGTAGAAGTATAGATACCTGTCCTGTGGGTCCTTCACCATATGGTCGTCCATAGCTACATTGTTCACGTACACGGACGCCTGACAGGAAGACACGGCGAATAAAATTTAAATTCCGGCCAGCCAAATCAACAGATCAACCAACAAATATGGCCGGATCTTGGAAAATAGGAATCAGCGCAAAAATACGGAGTATACATGTATTTTACCTTGATATTGTTGGACGAGCCAACTGAAGAAACTGGAGATTGGACGGCAAGGTCTTCCTCGTCCGCCATATCAAACTCCTCTTCGAAGCCGACGGCTTCTGCCAGCATCAGCAGCGACGCTGCCGCCTCTTCTTCGGCACTCTGCCAAGGAGTTGCTGAGCCTGGTATTTCTACGGTGGCTGGGAAGGTGGACGGCCGAGAAGCAGGGTTGCTCGGGTTCATCTCTGCAGTGGTGTAGTTCGACGAGAGGAGAGAGACGACAGGAGAAAAATGGGTGAGAAGGGTTATGGGAATCTGGAAAGAACAATGGGCCGGGCAGTATTTATTTATCATGGTGTATACAGCGCTAGATTTGTAGATCAGGCTGTCATTATTAGAGAAGATTGTCAGCGTTTAACTAAATTGATTATGGATCCTGGACATGGTCAAAAGTATCCTTAAGTACCTAAAGAGGAGTAAGGAAATGTTTTTCGTTTATGGAGGTGACGAAAAACTCGTAGTAAAGGGTTACGTTTATGCAAGCTTCAACACTGATCCAGATGACTCGAAGTCTCAAACTGAATACATATTTATTTTGAATGGTGGAGCTGTGAGTTGGAGTAGCTCCAAGAAAAATGTGGTAGCAACATCTACATATGAAGCAGAATACATACTTGCTTCGAAAGCAGAATAGGTACGAGTGGTACCTAGTGCACTGGATCCAATGACTATCAATTGTGACAACACTGGTGCCATAGTCATTGCCAAGGAACCAAGGTTTCACAAGAAAACTACGCACATCAAACACCACTTCAACTCCATCCATGATTCCATCAACATAGAACTTTGCAAACTACATACATATCTGAATGTTGCAAACCCATTGACTAAACCTCTTCCACGAGCAAAACATGATGAGCACCAGAACTCTAAGGGTGTTAGATTCATTACTATGTAAATTCGATTATTGACTCTAGTGGAAGTGGGATACTATTGGAAATATTCCCTAGAGACAATGATAAAGATGTTATTATCATATTTTCTTGTTCATGATAAATGTTTATTATCCATGATATAATTGTATTGACCGAAAACTCAGATACATGTGTAGATACATAAACAACACCGTGTCCCTAGTGAGGCTCTACTGGACTAGCTTGTTGATCAAACATGGTTAAGGTTTCCTAACCATCGATATGAGTTATCATTTGATAATGGGATCACATCATTAGCAGGATAAATTGATGGACAGACCCAACCGTAAGCTTAGCATTAGATCGTGTCACTTAGTTTATATGCTATAGATTTCTTCATGTCAAGTATCTGCCCATAGACCATGAGATCATGCCGCTCCTGAATACTGGAAGAATGCCTTGTGGGTTAACAAACGTCATTTCATAACTGGGTGATCATAAAGGTGCTCTACAGGTATCTCAGAGAGTGTTTGGTGGGTTGCACGGATCGGATTTGTTGCTCTGTGTTAGGGAGAATATCTCTAGGCCCTTTAGTTAATACAACATCGTGAATAGCTTGGAAGCAGGTGACCAATGAGTTTGGTCACGGGGATCTTGTATTATGAAATGAGTAAAGAGACTTGCCGATAACGAGATTCAATTAGGTATGGAGATACTGGCGATCAAATCTCGGACAAGTAACATATCACTGGATAAAGGGAATTATATACGAGATTAACTTAATCCTCGACATCGTGGTTCAATCGATAAAGATTTTTGTTGAATATGTAGGACTCAATATGGTATCTAGGTCCTGCTATTGATTATTGATCGGAGAGGAGCCTCGGTCATGTCTACATGTTCTCGAACCCATTGGATCACACACTTAACATTCAGTGATGTTAGGGTAGTATTGAGATCTTCATATGGTGAAGTACGAAGGTAGTTTGGAGTCTCGGATTGGATCTGGGACATCACGAGGATCTCTGGAGTGGTTCGGAGGTATATATATGGGAAGTCATTTTTAGGGTACCGGGAAATTTCTGGGATATGTCGGCATCATAGTGGGATCACGGCATGGCTCCGGGGGACCACCAGTGGGTCCCACCACTCCCAGAGGCCAGTACGGGTTGAGGGGAGGCGCCCTGGCCTAACGCACCAGCCCCCCTTGGGCCCATGCAGCTAAGGGGGGAAACCCTAAGAGGGGAGGATGCCTCCACCTGACTTGGGAGGCACTCCTCCCCTAGGCCGCCGCCCCCCTCCTTGGAGGAGAGTCTAGGGTTGCCCCCCCTCCCTCACCCCTATATATAGTGGGGAGGCGCATGGGGGCAGCACCCTTTCACCCTTGATGACACTCCACCTCTCATTGCTAGCATCTCCATAGAATAGATGTTGAGTGGTTCGTAGGAAACTTTTTAATTTCCGTGCAACGTTCCCCATCACTCTTGACATCCATGGACTTGATCGAGCCTGCTGCACCAACGTTGCTCACAAGCACAAGACTGAAGTAATCACGACCATTGATCTGAACCTCACTCCACCCTACTTAATGCACGGAACTCTGCATGTGTATGGCAGTTGCATAGAAAAAGTTAAAGTTATATACTCCTCCGGTGACCTCGATCTAATTTTTGAACTTATAAGAGGCGCATATATACCTCTGGTACATGACAGAGATGATGCCACCTCTATAAACACCGACTTCTCCCAAGATCATTGGGGAGGGCAGAAGTTTGTGGTCGTGGTGGGTTGCACCAGCCACCATTGTCATTGGGGAGGGCATCATTTGGCTAGTAGAAGATTGTGGCTGTGACAGTGACCGTCACACCGGGCTTGCAAAACAACGGGTCTGTGCATTCGCGGTCGCATGCGATCTTGTAACACTGCCCGCATGCAGCACCGTCATTGAACAACACGGTGCTTAGAAAGTGAAACATGGAACGGTATATTCTTTTCAAGTAGTAAAGATAGAGATAACATATTTCATGTCCCTCATGCTTCCAAGAGTCTTCTTTCCACTTATAAAAGAATTGTGAGGAAAACTTCTGATCTATTCATCCACTATCAAGGTAGTACAAAGAACACCAGAAGTAAAAAAATACATCCAGGTCCGTAGGCCACCTAGTTATGACTATAAGCACTGAAGTGAGCCAAGGATGCGACCTTGTCATTGCCCCTCCCTCATCGGAGCCGGACAAACCTTGTTGTAATAGATAGTCAGGAAGTCGTCGTGTTAAGGCCCGATGGGACCAGCGCACCAGAACAACGATTATCGTATGCGTAGATCGGAAGGGTCCAACTTGCAGACACACGAACAAATAGGAACAAAGACCAGATCCACCGAAGACAAACGCCGACCAAATCCCATGAGATGCGCCAGAGACAAACCTGCACACACCCTCCGATGATTCTAGAAGCACCACCGGGATGGGGACTAGGCGGGGAGAACCTTCTTCAATCTTCATAGAGCCGCCGCCATGTCTCTCTAAGCAGGACACAAACCCTAAAAAAACTCAAAAAATCATGTAAAAACAAACCGCTCCCGCTGGCAAGGGCCGAGATGCACGATGCTTCCATGGCCCTAAAACAACATGAGACATGGTAGATCAGTGGCAGCGCTAACGGGAGGCACAAGAAACCCTAAACGGTTGGGGTGCCCTTGGGTACAGTGAAGGGTTGTTGACATTTGTCTAACATTGTTTCTTTACACTTATCAACAAATGAAAGATAATCATGCGTACCTTGAAATTTAGCTGAATTCTTTCCTGTTAAGGATCAGAAAATTGAGACATAATTCTACGTGCTACGAGTAGGCGGGGTCTTTTTCCATTTGCTGGTCGATCAAGAGTCAAGGAACAACAAGTACTAGTCATGATCAAACCATCTGCCACATGGTGGCATAGGTATCCAGGTCACGCCTCCCTGCCGGTGGTCTAGAAAATCCTTGGAGATCATAGTCTTCTAGTGTCGAATTAAAAACATCACCTTGTTTGTTATGTGTGTTGGCCGAGTAGTGAGTAGGAAACTCCTTCAGAGATTATTTACTCGGATGTATGGGACCCGTGCCTATTTCAATTTGTAGACAAGAATATCATGTCTGTTTTATTGATGATTTTACCAGATTCGGTTCAATCTATCTCCTTATAAATAAATCCGATGTTTTCAAAAATTTCATCTCTTTCAGCAACATGTTAACTATTTATTTGATAGGAAAATTAACGCAGAACAAACAGATTGGGGAGGTGAATATTAAAAATTAAATCTGTTTTTGAGCATATAGGCATCTCCCATCATGTTTTGTGCCCTAATGCACATGATCAAAACGGACCCGCTGAAAATATATCATGGAGGTTGGCCTCTCCCTTCTTTCCCATGCATCTATGCCCCTCAAGTTTTTGGATGAGCCATTCCGTACTGATGTCTACCGTATTAATCGTGTTCGTAGTCATGTTATTCATAACCATACGCCCTTAGAACACATTGTTGGCACTAGAATCAACAACTCATTTCTTAGAATTTTCAGTTGTGCAGTTTTGCCCAACTTGCGACCATTCAACAACACAAACTTGAGTTTCTATTCGAATAGTGTGTCTTTCTTATAAGCGTGAGTTACCATGCATAGCACTAGAATGACATAATCTATTCACAGAATGCATCACAGAAGTGAATTTGAAGAATACACAATTGATGGAATGAACATGGTCTTAGATACTCCAGACGAATTACAGAGTGAGTATGAACAAATTGAATTGTAAAATTAAATCAGTGATACAAGCAACACACAATTACACAACTTGCATTTTATGCAGCGTAATTACCACAAATCCATGACTCGGCAGACATTGCTCACTAGAATTGTAATTTTCTAGCAAATGATTGCCCAAAGTTCCATCCCTTTGGCACAACATCATTGAACACAAGTGTGTGTCCATCACTATTGGTTAGTCTGAAGGAGAGCATCTTGCCAGTGAGGTTCGCAAGCGAGTGCCAGTTAGCAACCCAATTGCGTGCCATAGGTATCCACTCGTCGGAATCAGAGGTCTTGACATCCATGGACTCGATCGAGCCAGCTGCAGCAACATTGCTCACAAGCACAAGATTGAAATACTCGTGACCATTGATTATGAACCTCACGCCACCCCGCTTCACGCACGGAACTCTGCATGTGTGTGGCAGTGACATAGAAAAAAGATAAGTTATGTGGCTCCGATGACTCTGAACTAACTTTTGAACTTGTAAGAAGTGAATATATACCTTTGGTACATGATGGGGATGATGCCACCTTTATAAACACCGATCTTCTCCCAGGCCGGCTGGGCCATGTCAAAATGCGGCCGCGGTGGGTTGCACCAGCCGCCGTTGTCATTGGGGAGGACGTCGTTGGGCGGGCAGAAGTTCGTGCCCGTGACGGTGACCGTCACACCAGGCTTGCAAAACAACAGATCCGCGCGCTTTCGGTCGCATGCGAGCTTGTAGCACTGACCACACAAGGCGCCGTCATTGAACAACACGGTGCTCAGAGCCGCCGTGCGTGTCCCGTACCCTTAAGAGAAGAGGTTACCATACCCGCACGCGCCACCTGCAATATGCAATATATAGAACCCATCGCAAGTGTTAATACACAGAAGAACAAGATCAACCGGGCATGCACGCAGTAGATGGATGTACATGCGTGAGTTGAATGATTAGTTGATTACCCATTGTGTCAGAGGCGTCAGCGCCGCCGTAGAACGTCGCATGCGCCTTCTGCCAGACGAAGGGTTGCAGGGATGGCGTGGTCGGGTTGTCCGCGGCCACAGAGAGCACACAGCCGATCGCTGCCAGCAGCATCCCTGCAACAAATCGAGCTGGAGCCATATCGGCCGCTAGCTCTTGAAGTTTGATGAACTTGTGGCCTAAATGAATGGAAGTGTTTGTTCGTGTGTCTATATTGATCTGTTGCTGACGGTTGTGAGCTGCTGTGGTGTTCAAACGATCGTTTGTTTACATAGTGTTCACTGCGGTCGATTCGTACGTATGTCGCTGGAGGATTCAGCAAGGCCACCCTGATTGGTTCAATGAAGCACGTAGCGTGCAAAAGTGACTGGCCGTGCAGCCGAGCCATGGCTTGCGTGGCAATCAAGAGATATATGTATAGTATGCATGTAGGCGCAGACCCGTCCCTTGAATCGTACGACGAGTGTTCATGTCCTGCATCTGGTCCTCAACGTCGGCGGCGCAGATCGGCGTGTGATAATTAGGTCGTGAAGAAACCTTGAGTTGTCAGTAAGGCACATCGACAGATGCTTTCAATCCGCATCCGTCCATTTTTATTCATGGTCGTGAAGAAATGTTCGTCGGTTTGATCTTGCGAAGTAACTTGACGTTGCTTTGGTGTGGGTGGATCATTCTGTGGACGTTAAACCAGGCTAATCCCATTTTATGCAAGTTGCCCAAACGTGCACGGGGGCATGTTTTCAGTGAGCAATTTATCTGTTTCACCATACCTTTTCATGTTTGTTGTTTGTTCCTTTTCAATTTTTCTTCTGGTTTCCTCATTCGAGTTTGGTTATATTTCTAAGGAGGAACTACCCAACCCAACGGTTATCCTTTGGGGCTCCCCTAAGGATCAATTTTTTTTGGCCTTAGAGCACATCAAATGATGCATCCAGGCGCCGTCACGTATCGTGTGCTGGGCCTGCCCCCCCCCCCCCTCTGAGTATTTTGGCATGCGTTTTTGGATTTTAGATGGGTTTTTTTTTGGCTTTTCAGCTTTTG
>NC_057801.1:31550192-31565277 GCF_018294505.1 Triticum aestivum | reverse complement strand
TTTTGCCTGGTTCACCTCGGTTTTGGAGAAAAAATTTGTTTCATTTTTGACAAAACACAGCCATGCTTCTTGAAAAAAAAGTGCTTCTTATCGGTGTACGGTGTTCATACCCCTAACTACGCACCAGCGAGATGCAGCTTCCGTGCTGGGAAGGACATGGCAGAAGGTAGATCTATCCCAAGATGCACAAGTCATGGTAAATAATACCGTAAAGAAGACCTCCAGGCAGAGAAGATCATCTCAAGATCAAGACCCAGGCTGCCCGGAAGCTACCTTTCCTGGCATGGTGTTTCTCCATGTCGCTGGCAAGCTTAGGGCCAGCAAGCCCAAGCTCCGTCCACCGCTTCGCATGCACCTGCTTGTCAGGAGTCGGCCGACAGGTGGCGGGCGCATAGGCGGTTAGGTGGAGGTTGTCGGGGCACGTGTCAATCCACCAACAAAAGGTAGCCACCATTATGTTTCTCGTGGAAACACAAATTTGCTTCTACGAGAAGCACAACCTGTGTCTTTGCAAGAAACACATATTTACTTCCACGAGAAGCACAACCAATGATTCCGTCAGAAGCACAGTTTGTGCTTCCATGAGAAGCACAACTGTGCTTCAACTGTGCTTCTTGAAAGGGAAAAGCACAACCTATGCTTGTATGAGAAACATAGTGATTCCGCGAGAAGCACAACATGTCTTTCCCTAAAAAAAACACAACATGTGCTTTCAGAAAAAACTGAAAACCACAACCGTGCTTTCGGGCTCCCTTATTTTCTTTTGGTTTTCTTGGTATTCTTTTTTTACACGGTTTTTGTTTTTGGAACTTTTTGGTATTCGTTTCTTCCTATTTTGAGATTTTCTTTTCTGGTTTATGGGATTTTCACGAAAAAAAGTTCATTAAAACATATTAACATGAGATTTAGTTTCGACCATGCAGACGCGAAATATCCAATGCTGAAAATGATTTGGTATAAACACATGGTTCCAAAGATAAAACATTTTGAATAAACGAATCTGCCAAAAAAAGGGGGAAAACTCTCAGGTTGTGACAAGTGGCACATGCAATGCATCCACTTGTCAGCACCTTAAGAGATGGGGAATGACCTTTGAAAAGGGTGACCCTTATCGAGTGATTTCGTATTTTCTAATGATATTATAAAAACATACTTTTTTCATAGATATTACAAGCAATTGTATTAAAATCTAATGTTATTGGGCCACATTGGGACGACCCATATAGGGGGAGTATCAGGCCCGGTCCTAGGGGTGTGCAACCTGTGCCCCCGCACAGGGCCCCCAAGTTATAGGGCCTCAAAATTTGTATGCATTCGTATTAGTTTCATTAGCGATAGGATGATGGGCCTCACGTTCTGTCGTCGCTCTGGCCTGCTGTCCCGATCGCGACCCTCTTCTCTCCGCTTCTCACGCCTCTCATCTCATCAGCTGCGTCCTAGCGATCAATCGACATCGACGGATCAAGATTCACTCAGGAAAAAAAATAGCGATCGAAGCGTCTCTTCTCTCCCTTCGTTTCTTCATGCAGGTCGAGCACACGACATGGCCTGCCGCACACTGTGCGGACGTGGCCAATTGTGCGAGTTAGAGAGATCTTATAGCTATGATGATAGGCAGCGACAATTTGCTGCAGAGGTACATCAAGTGTACATACCTGGAACACCACGCCGCACGCGTTCGCGTACGGCCCGTGGGTGCGAAGGTTGGTGACGAAGTTGAGCGACCTGATGACGACGTTGCCGTTGAAGTGGCTGTAGTGGCCTTCCACACTCGTCAGGTATTCGTCCCGCTGCAGAC
The DNA here is from genome assembly GCF_018294505.1 of Triticum aestivum. NCBI lineage: Eukaryota > Viridiplantae > Streptophyta > Magnoliopsida > Poales > Poaceae > Triticum > Triticum aestivum. The sequence continues at coordinate 31,563,479 of NC_057801.1, read as the reverse complement.
GAAACTGCATGCACACGCGAAACAAGTGGCTTGTGAACTCATCCACAACATGCACACACGGAGACTAATGATTAGTTAGGCAACTAATACAATGGCGGTGGACTACCCGTTGTTAGTTAGAGTAATTGGCACCGTGGTCATGCCGCCTTTCCATCCCCTGAGTGAGCCGTCCCCTGGATATATCGTCCCCAGAGCTCGGTCTCCTCCCGGTCTTTCTGCATGTACGTTACGCGAATGGCGTGAACGGCGCGGCAGTGGCGGACGGCGACCTGGACAATGCGTGTCACCTCGCCCACCATGCCTATCCTTTCTGGCGTTGCCGCCGCCGCCGCCGCAAGGGCCCATCCTCACAACCTCTCCGGCCTGCATCTCATCTCACACCAGAAACATGCAATCATCAATCAACCAACATAGCTAGCTAGCGAGACAGATCGAATCGGAGATCTCTTGCCACTGCGGACGGATTCGTCCACCTCGCGCAACTTGCCAGGCCTCCCTCAATCCACCTTCTTGTCCAACTCTCTTCTGGCTCCGCGGGCTCCTGCTCCTGTGACCTATCCTGCCATTCGCCACAACCGCGATCCACCTCTGCGGCCATCGTCTTCTCCAACTATTGCTCCGTCGCCGTCGCCCATCCCCAAGCGCCCAAAGTCCTAAGTCGCACGCGCACCCCGCACGCGGATGAACGACCCCCTCTAGTATATATAGACAGAAGAGATGGTCTTGCTCTTAGATAAAGAAGGCATGGATGGCATGGTGAAGAGAACGAGGATGGCGTGGAACGCTGACGTGGCGCATTAATTCCAGACCCCTGCTGGACAGCCGCCGGTGGGCATCCCTAGTAGGTGACGCCTATCCGTTTCGTCCGCTTGTTTCCAGCTAACACTGCGTTTGGATGTCTCCATTGGAGCCTAGGAAATGGATTTGGTATTGAACTAGCAGCAATACAGCCGTTTGGATGGACAACGAATTCGTATTGGAAACAAAAACCAATTCCAAACCGTTTTGCCTTCGACGAAAAGCTTCCTCCCATGTTTCGGAGGGGTACCGCTCCGATTTGGGCTGAAATCGCGAGCACCCGCAAAACGTACCCCTTCATCCCCCGCGACCACGAAAAATAAGAAAACAGAGCAGGGAGGTCGGCCACGACCTAGGAGCTCGGCGGTGGCGACCACCACGAGCACCGGCGGCTGCGCAGGTGCTGTTCTTCCCCGTTCTCTCTCCCTCTTTCCCATCCCAGTACCTCCTCCTATCCCCGTACCGCGACGCATCCCATCCCCATACCGCGTCCCCTACCAACGCCGGTCGGCGACCAAGATGGAGGCCTGCGGCGGCTCGAGACATCTAGCCCGCGCCCCCTCTGGATCCGCCATGCCCCCCTCTGGCTCAGCTGCGCCCTGACCCTCTGGCTCCTGTACACCCCCTCTTTCTGCACCATGGCCGACGGAGCTGCAGCTCCTCTGCTCCTTTACACCATGTCCGCCCGACCGCTCCCTGTATGAATTCTTCTACTCTTCCAGCATGGCCATAGCCTACCTCCTCTTCTCCTCCTCCCTCTATATCCCTCTCTGACTAGCTAATTTACAATGTTTATATCAGATGTTAGTAACAAAGTTCAGTCATTAATTTTTTTTTGCTGAGTTGTCTGATTTCATAATCAAGAGAATGTAGACAAGTGTTCAGTATGGGTATTAAGTTTCCTACCATGGCTCCTAAAGTTTAGATCACACTGGACTACAGAATTTTCTCATCTTAATTTTGTTATGGAGCTGCAGCTCCTCTTCTATAGTGTGACTACACCTGACAACTCCTCTTGTTATGCAGATTACTGAAGTTTCGTTGATCCATAAGCCGATTGAAGGGACTAGCAGGTAGTGCTTGGCGGCATGCCGCACTTCGTTGATTCATTTGAAATTTGCTTTCATGGAGTTCTTCAAAAATGTTGTATGTTTTGCATGCGTGTATCTTTATAGTGAGGGAATGAAGCATGTATGTTGCTCTGTTCGACAGCAAACTGAACATGTATGGTAGCATGTGTGCTGCTCCTTTCGACAGCAGAAAGTTCGCTTTTGCTTTGTTAGACAGCATAAAATTCTGTGTTGTTTTCATCATTTTGATCTAATTCAGTTCACCAAAACTGAAAGTGTGTGTTGTTTTTGTCATTTTGATCTAGACCTTTAAAAACAAAATTACACTAGGAAGTAAGAATAAACCTGAATGGTGATCTAGGCAAAATTCAGTTCCAATATGTTATGCCTTTCTAAACAAAATTCAGAGATACAAATATTCTGATCCTGTCGGTAGAATAAACTGCAATACAAGCTCTGTTCCTGATATTCTTGACAGCAACAAAACTGCAATAATTATTGAGTGGAGGAAACATGCAATATATTGTTGTCCATGTATAACCATTTTGCATTTTCCTGATACATTTCTAGAATATTTATTTATTTTTGTTGCTATATATTTATTCGTAGTAAGATTTCAATTTTGAGTCATGTAGAACAAGGTATAACCTGGTAATGTAGCTATGCAGTTCCAAAGTTTGTCATCCAAACATGATTTGGTATTGAAATCTCAGAGGCATTTCAAGGGCCAATTCATTGGACAACCAAACAGGTCAATTCGTATTCGTTCCATTTCAGTTTCCTCATTGATTTGGAATTCAGACCAATTCAATACAGAGCTCTCCAATGGAGACATCCAAACAAAGCGTAAGGGAATTACTACGTGTTCATGGTGGCACACGCTTCTAACAACTTAAGAACCAATGATGTATCAACTTCCTTTCCTCTGTTTCTACAAAACCTTCCAAGTCAGTTATCTATTTATTCTGGTTTCTCGGAGGATGATGTAAAACAAAGATTGTTCTGGATTTTTTTTCATTTATTATGTATATATGTTTCTAATAATGTTCAAGCCTTCTTTGATGTTGATGTTGATGTTGATGGGCATCAGCAGTCTCTTTTTCTCTTATATGCTTGCTGGCGTTTACATGGGGGCATTGATTGATCTGCTAACATACACATGGACGATGATCCTCAACAAGTCCTGCCTTTAGATCATCATAAACCTTGATAGATAGACAGATTGATACATTTGGTCTGATCGCATCTTTCAATGACATACCATACCAACTTGGCATGGCGCACAACAATTCTCATCGACCTTTTACATACATACATTTTTTTCGGCCAAAAAAGAGCATATACCAGGTAAATCACAAAGAACAACTAGTTTGCCATCACACAGGCGATGGCAAGTACCAGTATTGCCTTGCACAACAATTTCTTGGAGATTTCATTTCAAACTCCATGGATGGACTTGTGCCCAAAAGATTGTGATGCATACAAACAACGGCACAAATACCAAAAGGTCAAGGCCCTCTACGAGTCCTTAGATTACTACTGTATATACAACGCCCGATCACTCCACGCCCAAAACAAAACAAGACGTTCAGTCCCAAGTCTAAAGAAAACCAAACAAAAGAGCTGAAACAGGACACTGCTCTAACCAAGTAAATGAAGGCTAACGTTCCATGCAACAAGAAACAGGACACTGCTCTAGTGCCTGAAGCTCATTCCTCCTGCTTCTCTGTTGCGGCTGCAGGTGGTCGTGCAGCCCGGCGCTCATGAGGTTGTTGTCGCTGCGGAAGAAGACGTTGCCCACCAGCTTGCTGCTCTTCTCATCCTCACGCACCTGCTTGAATCCTGGCAACAACCGAGACAATGAGACCACGATGAAGGGGGAACATACCCAAGCTGGTGGCGTACATAAACCAGCTATTGACAAGATCCTGGCCCAGTTATTTTCACCAATTCTCTCATAATCTTGAGAAACAGAATCGACCCTCCACACAGCTTCTCCCAGAATGTTGAGACCATATTTTTTTACAGTCCTGGATGTTTACATTCTAACTATCTAGGATTATCAAAAAAATAAGGGTTCAAAATTCTGGGAGAAGCTGCGGGAAGGCCTGATTCTCAAGATTCTACGAGAATCGACCAGAAGAATTGGGCCAGGGACCAAAATAAAGCAAGGATCCCTGAAACTACATACTAAAACAGTAAAGATGTGACAAACTAACTAGACATGCTGAGGTCTGAAGTCGCAGTCCGATGATACATGAGCAGATTAATTTTTGATCGCTCATACTTGTGTATGAATACAACAACTCAAACCAAAATAAAGCAAGAGTTGTTTCCTCACAAAACAAGGATCAGCAAGATGTACACCAACGAGCTAGTTTATACAAGCAAGTTGTATTTCCTGGGAACTAACTAGTGAAATGCTAGTTGAGCAAGACGCGAGAGGATGCACTGCTAATTATGCTTGGTACCAAGATTATTTGATTTGGATGCGCCTATATATGGTCTTCACAAGAGCAAGAATGTTTTACTTACACATGCAAGAGCAAGGTTTCGCAATAATGGGGAGGAAGGAGAGGAAGGCATACCTTCAGGCAGCTCGTTGGGAAGGGGTCGGAGATGCTGCTGCAAGTTGCCGCTCCATGGCGTCGGCAGTAACAGGGTCGGAGAAGCACGGGCGCATTATCACCCGAGCAGGAGCTCCAGCAGGCCATTGTGGTCTTCAATGCCTGAAGGTGGTGGGGGAAGAGGACCTGCAGCTCACTAGGCAGGAGGCACTGTACCTGCAGCAAGTTGAACACCAACGAGTATATACAAGTAAGTTGTGTTTCCAGCCTGGGAAGCTCATTGCTAGCTGTGCAAGAGCTGAGAACCTAAACAAGGCAAGCTCATTTGAATCATCTTATTAACATCGTAACAAGTTGATTTGAATCATTTACAATTTACACACACAGCGGCAGCAACAAGGTCTGATTGCTTTGCACACAAGATGGAGACCAGAACACGAGATTTCATACCAAATACAACTCGAGTGCACTGATCGAATGAGTAACCAGAAGCACTACAAAAAACCTTGGTGGTTGGATATAAGAATATGGGTGATAAAATTAAAGTGGTTTTGGATCGAATGAAGACAAAACAAAGGAAACTTCTTAATTAAGTAGACAACTCCAGGTGCCGGTATTTGGAGCTCCAAGTGGGCAGAGAGTAAAGAAGAAAATTTTAGATCAGGAACAAAAATAATTCTCATCTTGGGCATTGGACAACTCTATACAAAATCAAAGCGATCACCTGGTCAACACAAGAAAATCAACCCTCAGAACAGGTGTTACTTCCTACTCGTAGTCGTAGAAACTTAAGGTTGTAAACCTTAGAAAAAGAAGGCCTGAGAAATCAAACTACCTACTATACCAGAACCAGCCAAAACACGCCGCATAAACCAAATCACGTGGTGGAGTTCATGTACTTTATTCCTTACAACGGTTGTTCAACCTATGGAGTCTAAACAAAAACATCATGTTCGACGCTCAAAGTTCAAACCGACACGAAAGGACGAAATTGAGTTAAAGCTAAAGTATATATAGGAAAAACACTCCAGAAATGAGGTCTTCCATAGCCAGAGACAAATGAGACAATGAACAGCGAGCAAGCGAGCAGGCCAGAGACAAACGGGCATGATATGCAACCCAATAGTGACAAAAAACAAAGCATGGATTCCAGTAGTGAACTACTAAAACATGAAAGTTTAGATCAAGGACAAAAAAAATTCTCTTTTGGGGCATCGAACAGCTCTACAAAATCAAAGCAATCACCTAGTTAACACAAGAAATCCAACCCTCGGAATATATGTTACTTCCTACTTGTAGTGGTAGAAACTTTAGGGTATAAACCTCAGAAAAAGAAGGTCTGGGAAATCAAACTACCTACTATACCAGAGCCAGCCAAAACAATATGCATAAACCAAAATATAGCAGTACGATAGGGATGAATTATGTCCAAATTCCATCACATGCTGGATTTCATGTACTTTATACCTTACAGGAGTTGTTAACCCTTATGGAGCCTAAACAAAAAGCATCATTGGGCGCTCAGGTGGAACCAACATAACATGAAGAAATTGAGTTAAAGCTAAGGTTTATACACGAAATGCGGCACAAAACCATGGCATAATTAGCACTTGAGGAATAAACCCACTAAATGGTAAAACTGGTTATTACAACAGACCATCACCATCCTTTGCCTCGATGCGAACACCAGAATCAGACACGGCTCGATGGCTCGATACCATCTCATGGCAGAGGGAGAGGATAAGGGAAGACCAGGAACTCACCAAAAAAGATTAGGCATTGGTGTCAGCAGGCCAGCTGCCCAACCTCTGCCCAGCCGTGGCGTTGAAGGCCAGCTTAAGCTCCATCAATTTGTCACTTGAAGGCAACTAGCACAGGAGGTAGTGGGAAGGATCAATTATTATGCATGATTCAAATTTTTATTTTGAATAGTAATGCGAGTACATTATGCATGAAACACTGACAGAGAAATAATTTTTATACATCCAACAACTAAACTGAAATTGTTACTCATAAATCTGAGATACATCTAAATCTTAAAAGGATTAGCTTGGATAAGTTTCCAGCAAGCTAATCTTCCAACTCTGGATAGAGCAAACAAAACTCTGGATAGAGCACCGCACTGAGCATACAACACCCTGATATTAGATGTGTGTGTAAAACAAATCCGTTCTGAAAGATGAGATAACTAGGGAATGTGGCCACCAAAACTTGCCACCCTAAGTTAGCTAACTTTAACATCATCGGTCTTCTTGTGTTGGCTCTTTACATAGAGCCCATATGTCATCGAACCAGGTGAGCTACAACTGCAGTAGCTTACCAGGATTGACGCCAATTGAGTTCAAGAACCCAATACTCATAACTAGCTAGTCCTCTCGTTCATACTGATCTGATTTTAATCCAAATTTTTATCTAGCATGTATGGTACAAAAACAGGATAACATCCAAGAAGAAGTAAAACCAAACTAACTTGCTTAAACAAGTAAACTTTTGGTCTTTTCTTGCTGCTAGTTTACGAAGTAACAACAACCGACATCATGTAAAGGCAAAAGGAGAAACCTTTTCATGACAATGAAATGGCTGTCAAGTTAGAATGATACTTAATAGCCAGAGCTCGTGAAAAGAATATCAGTGAGTAAAGCAAATATACGGATGTATATAGACATAGTTTAGAGTGTAGATTTTTTCACTCATTTTGCTCTGTATGTAGTCCATATTGCAATTTTTAAAAAGACTTATATTTAGGAACGGAGGGAGTATTACGGACGAAGCATTGCAAATATGCAAAGAAGGCCGATGTCTTGACACGTAAAAAAATTCATGCCTTGAATAAAACAACCCAACTTTCTCTTCAATTTAACTGGAGATGTAGAAGCTAGCCAATCAGCGAGTCAGTCACATGTAGAAGATAAATAAGCTAAGCAACATCTTCAAATTACACCCAACAGCCAGATTTCATTGCTTTACACACAAGATCAAGATCTGATTTGATAGCTTTGCACGCGATGACAAGATTTGACAGGAAGAGGGAGGAAGGAAAGGAGGGCGTACCTTAGCCAGGTCCTGGTCGTCTAGTGCCTGCAGCTCATTCCCGCTCCTCTGTTGCAGCTGCAGGCGGTCGTGCAGCCCGGTGCTCATGAGGTTGTTGTCACTGCAGAAGAAGACTTTGCCCACCAGCTTGCTGCTCTTCTCATCTTCACATGCCTGCTTGAATCCTGGCAACAAACGAGACAGTGAGACCACGAGGAAGGGGAACGTACCCAAGCGGGTGGTGTACATACAGCCAGCTACTGACAAGATATGGAACTTGATAGGGACCACTGATAAAGCATGATCCCTGAAACTATTTACTAAAACAGTAAAGATGTGACAAACTAACTAGACATGCTGGGATGTGATGATACATGAGAAGATGAATTTTTGATCGATCATTCTTGTGTGTCAATACATCAACTCAAACCAAAATAAAGCAAGAGTTGTTCAACTCACAAAACAAGGATCAGCAAGATGTACACTAAGGAGCTAGTATATACAAGCAAGTTGTATTTCCTGGGAACTAACTAGTGAAATGCTAGTTGGGCAAGACATGAGAGGATGCACTACTAATTATGCTTGGTACCAAGTTTATTTGATTTGCATGTGCCTATGGTCTTCACAAGAGCAAGAATGGTTCACTTACACATGCAAGCGTAAGGTTCCGCAATAACGGGGAGGAAGGAGAGGAGGGCATACCTGCAGGCAGCTCGTTGGGAAGGGGTCGGGGATCCTGCTGCAAGTTGCCGCTACATGGTGTCGGCAGTAACATGGTCGGAGGAGCACGGGTGCGTCATCACCTGAGCAGGAGCTCCAGCAGGCCATGGTGGTCGTCAATGCCTGCAGGTGATGGTGGAAGAACACCTGCAGCTCATTAGGCAGGAGGCATAGTACCTGCAGCAAGTTGAGCACCGACAGGATATACAAGTAAGTAGTGTTTCTACTTTCCAGCCAGGGAACTAACAAACTAGCTAGCTAATTCGTAGTTGCGCAAGAGCTGAGAAGATAAACAAGGCAAGCTCATTTGAATCTTCCAACTCTGGATAGAGCACTGTACTAAGCATACAACACCCCAATATTAAATGCGAGTGTAAAACAAATCCATTCTGAAAGATGAGACAACTAGGGAATGTGGCCACCAAAACTTACCACCCTAAGTTAGCTAACTTTAACCTCATTGGTCTTTTTGTGTTGGATCTTTACCTAGAGCCCCATATGTCATCGAACCAGGTGAGCTACAACTTGCAGTAGCTAACAAGGATTGATGCCAATTGAGTTCAAGGACCAAATACACGGAACTAGCTAGTTCTCACGTACACATTGATATGATTTGAATCTAAAAATCTATCTAGCGTGTGATAAGTAGCTACTGCAGGTCCAAACATGCAAATAGTTGGTTGTACTAATAATAAATAGTTGAATTATGTTTGATTTTGCCAAAACCAAGAACCACATAATCTAACAGCAAGAACCACAAAACCAAGAACTTCAATTGCAGGCTCACGTATGATCGTTTCCCCCTTGGTGCCAACAAGCAAATAGAGGTTCAATTTGCATGCACCAAAGAAGATCTAAGAAATAATAGATCCAAACTAGAACAGAAAAAATAGAGGAAAGTAAGCTACGTCATTTATAACAATTGACATTATCTCACCATCCATCAATAAAATCAAACTGCAGATTATGAATAGTAACAATACAGTGGATGCAACCATGAATGCATAATTGATTGACCAAATAAACAAGGAGAGAGAATAAAGGTTCCTCTAGCTCCTATCAGGCCATCCATGGAAAAGGTGGCCATCAAACAATGGAGAACCAGAATATAAATCTCCGAGCAGTACACCGACTCCAATGTCGTGAGAAACAGAGGCAAATGGTAACCAGCCAATTTGCAAGGCCAAACCTCACTAACAGTACTTCTTACCTAACCAGAAAGAAATAAAATAGAGAAGGACCTCAGGCTGCTACAAGAAAACTAGAATTCGACTAAAACAACATTTTCCAAGACACTGACACACAAAATGAGAGAACACCCCGAACATATTAATTTTCCCTGTCAATGTGGGCCTGAAAGAATTCAGATAGTAAATATTAATACAGAGATCCAGAAGTGTTGACACAACATCAGTTATACACAAGCGGTGTGGTTCTTTTACTCTTAGGAATAGGGTAATCATATCAGCATCAAGATATCGTGGATGTTACAGTTATGTATGTCATACAAATTAGTCTTCAGAATAAAGAACATCACAGGCTCTTCCAACACCAGCATGCAAACTGTCCAGGCGACATAAAGCATACAACAACAACATTTCAGTTACCTATGCAGAAACTTGCGGTGGAAATCACTTATGACAGTGTAGTTGATGAACCGTTTCGGTGTCTTGGTCTCTCCATGACCCTGCATCTTAAATACAACATCATCATCATCCTCCCACCTACAACAAACACATGTATATGATTAACCTCACAATAAAGCATGACGGCATTACTTTATTTAAAAAGGATAGCCACAACATAAAAGAAGCATACAATATAATATAGTAGGCAGCATTGTTACTTCCATGTCGAAGGAGCAGAAGTTATTCATATTGATCAGCGGGTTTCCTCGCATTAGCTCAGACTCCTTCATCTTGGTCTCTTCTTCTGTTGCTGATACTCATGCAGCAAGCATACGTGATTTCACATTAATTCTCAAAACCTAAAGAATAGAAGTGCGCCTCAAAATGATAATATAGAGAAGAAAACAACAAACCTTTCTAAGCCTGTCATCAGCTCTTTCCTTTTTATTCCTTTAAAGCCCCGCATTAGTGCCTCAGTGTAACCGTCATCGTCGTCGCTGAATATAGCATTCAATTATATGAGTAAGACAAAGAATGAGTAAAGATAATCAGCTGAACTACAATACTGGGCTCAGATAAACAACTCTGTTCCAAGAATTATTGGGAGAATTACTACATCATTGTTGTTTGCTATTTTACCATATGTTTTGTAGTAAACATAAACATATTCCGTTATAGTGAAAAGCATGCTAGCTATGTATTATCCAATTCCAAAGTTTATGAGAAATAACACATATTGGACAATTTGAGCCACAATCCATATTACAATTTGTCCATGCAGTTAGAAGACGTGTCAGTTAATCCCATCCATATGCGGGAACAAGAAGATTGCCATCAGCATTTTGAATGGGTGTGATTGACAAACTACCGAGACAGAACTAAACAGACCTTTCACCATCACTATTGAGCTCCAAGTCAGAGTTGTCTGCATCAATTTCACGTGCAGCTATCTTATCTAATTCAGTTTTGAAGTTCATCTCTACTACTACAATAGATTACCATAGAATTCAACTTGATTCAATTTCATTTCATAAATGAACTACGCAAAGTTAAGAAGATGTAGAAGGAAACTGACGCAAAAAATGATGTGGATTGAACATCCAACCAGATTTAATTCTGGGCATGCACATTAAATGAACTACGCAAACTTAAGAAGATGTAGAAGGAAACTGACACAAAAAATGATGTGGATTGAACATCCAACCAGATTTAATTCTGGGCATGCACATACAGTTTGAACGACCAAATAGACAAACCAACAGTGAAGTGATGTGTATCATGTGCATACAAATGAGAGTCGTGCGTGTTCCAGAAGAGAGGGGGCGGGGGTGGGGAGGGGGCGGGGGGCGGGGGGTTGAAGTTCACCAGCCTCTAGGAGGGGGGAGGAGACGAATCCACCCCATGAGAAGCAACCGTCCATTGAGAGGCACGCCATCCACCATTAGTAATAGTGGGCTCGTCTGGGACGGCCAAGGGTGCAGGACTGGCACTGACAGACACAAAAGCCTTATTAGTAGAATTTCAAATCAAACATGAGAGGGAAATTAAAGGCAAAGGAAGATGCATACAGAAAATTGAGGCATTTTAATTAGCAATAGAAGTGAAAGGCACCATTTTGATTAATCCTTCTGTCCAAACAGAGATAACGTTGTACTACACAAACAGAGATAATTACGCTTTCCTCTTGAGGATTTCAAGATATATTAAAGATTCAGCTTTTGTTACAATTCCATCAATGCAATTTTCACAACTTTCGTCTTGAGGATTTAAAGATATATTATAGGTTCAGCTTTTGTTTCAATTCCGTCAAAGCAATTTCACATCTGATGCTCCATATATACGACAGAAATGCATAGTAGTTATCTAACAACTTGAATCTGTATAAGAAGGTGAGGTTAGAAGATTACCCTTTTGTTACTTGGCATCAGGGACTCCCAATTTGCTTGGGGTTTCTTCTCCATCTGCGACCTTCCATCCCCTGCTTGTGGTTGTTTCACCTGGTGCCTTCTAGTAATCACAAATCAAACCGTAAGTAAAGAAACAGAGAGTGAAGCAATAACCATGAAGAAAGTTTCAGTTTTTCTCACACCTAATCAATTATTGTGATAGATGCGCTCTAGCAAGCAAATTCAGGATCTATCCTCTACTCTCTGCAGAGAAACAAGTTTTTTTATATAAGAAAATCTAGCAAGCAAGCGAGTTCAGGCGAAAACGAACAGAGAGTACTTTGTAGCAAGCAAGCTAACAGACTGACATACAATTTGCTCATAGATTTACTATCTTGATGTAGCAATAGACAAATTTGGGTGATTATTATGTTAAACATTACACTTGGTGCTTAGTAGCTACCACAGGCGCACCCATGCAAATAGTTGGTCGTACTGGTAATAAATAGCTAAATTCTGTTTGATTTTCCCAGGTTTTCTACATGACCGGGCTTATTTAGGTCAGGTATGTTACTTAACTAGTAGTGTTGGTGCAGTTAACATGTGCCTGGGTTTGTACAGAAACCGACCTAATCCTGGCAACCTCGAATCAAGTAGCAGATTATTTGCATAGATTGGCAAAGAAAAACCAGCTAGATCCAGGTTTAAATGAGGGCTACTATTTATCATGCTCTAGTCACAAAATCTAGTAGAATGTTGCTACTCCTAGTTTGGTTTCACAACCAAGCAGAATAGAAACTAGGCAGGCAGGCTAGAGCAGAGCAGCGAAAAAAAACAGACCGACCTCCATGTGTGGCGGTCTGGATCGGAATCGACGATGTCATCCTCATCAACTCAGGTCCTGGTCGTCCATGGAGTCAGGCACCTGCTGCTGCGCCAAGTCAAACAGAAAAATAAATTAAATGGGATCTGGTCTGATAGAGGAGATAGAGGAGAGGATGTGGATCAAAGGAAGGCTGAGCTCACCACAGTCGTCACTGGTCTCAAATCCTGAGAGGTCACGCATTCAGTTTTAAGAACGGAGAACGCATTGTAATTATCTTGAGGTCTGGGAGATGTCCAAACAAAATAAATGAAGTCTCGAAGATGATGAGTTTGACAGCAAGGAAATCAGAACAAGAACAAGAGAATTCTTGGTGCCAAATTAACCACCACGTGCATATATATACTGATTACCCAAAGGAAAACCATGTAATAGCAAGCAAGGCCATGAAAACCACCAAGTACATAGGTATGGATATCTATCAAAGTGGCAGTTGCAAAACGATGCCATGTCTCGCATTTGCATGTAAAAAAACTGAACCCCAATGCTCTACTGTACAAACATAGATAATTACGCTTTCCTTTTGAGGATTTCAAGATATATTTTAGGTTCAGCTTTCGTTTCGACTCCGCTAAGGCAATTTTCACATCTAATGATCCATATATACGACATCAATTCATAGTAGTTATCTAACAACTTGAATCTGTAGTAAGAAGGTGAGGTTAGAAGAAGATTACGCTTTTGTTACTTGGCATCAGGGCCTTC